>NW_023604295.1:26749065-26784921 GCF_014898055.3 Talpa occidentalis
TCACACAGTCCTATAATTAAAGTTGATCTTTATATGAAGTGGTTCCTCTTTCAGAACAAGAAGCACATACAATGTTAAATTTAACTCTCAGCTATTTTTTTAATTGATTAACTCATTTTTTTTAGTCCCTCCACCCAACCACCTGTGTCCATACCCTATCTGCCTCCCTCCTCCATCCCCTACACCCTTCCCCTTATACCTTCTGTTAAGCATTAACTCCTTCTTGCCTAGTTCAAATTTTTATTTCTTCTATTGTTTGCGTGCAAAGGTTTTTGGGGTATTTATATTCCATAGATGAGTGAGACCATCTCAAAAATAACTCTCACCTTACAGACATCTCCCAGTTCACAACTCAAAAGGAGAAAACACTAAAAAGGAGACAGCATGCAGGTGCATATTATCCACAACATGTGGAGATTCTAGGTGCCATTTTGATCTCACCTGCTAGATCAGGGCCAAACTAAAGGCAACCTCTACAGTAGGGCTATTGCTTTAGGTGATCCAAATCATCAACATGATATATCACAGGGCGTAAGGAGACTGGAGACCCTGCCAGTTTCAGAAAAGTGATCCCACCAAGTTTCCTGGGATTGTCACCCTTCCCAGTTCCAATAAGCACCACTCTCAATGCAGGCCTTGAGTTTGGTGGTCTCTGGAAATGGGAAATACACCATGTGTAGAAGCTGCCCTTGTGGCCATGAGTGTCTTTATTTAAAAAGATGACACTGTGTTGGAGAGGATGTGGAGGCCAGGGAACCCAATGCACTGTTGATGGGATCATAGTGATGCAAACACTGTGGAAAGCAATATGGAGATTGTTCCAAAAATTAAAATAGGACTACTATATTATCCAGCTAGTCTACCTATGTGTATTTATCCAAACAAAAACACTAATTCAAAAAGATACATGCACTCCTATATTCATTGCAGTTATGTATAATAACCAAGATATGGAAACAATCTAAGTGCTTAAAAACAGATGAGTGGGTCAAGATGTGGAATATATGCTCCATGGAATATGAGTCCTAGAAAAGATGAAATCTTGCCATTTGTGACAGCATGGATAGAAATTGAGGAAATGATGCAAAGTTGGGTGGAGAAGACAAACCATATGATTTTATTAATACATTGAATGTTTTAAAAACAAAACAAAACAAAAACAATTCATATGCACAGAGAATAAGTTGGTGGCTACCAAAAGGCAAGAGGTTGGGGAGGGCAAAATTGGAAAAGGGGGTTGATTATATGGTCACTAATGAAAACCAGTTTTTTGGTGATGATTATGATGTATATGAAGGTCAAATTATAATGGTGTACCCCTGACTAATATAATGTTATAAACCAATGTTACCTCAGTTAAAAAATATTGACACTTTGGTTTCCTTTTTCATTTGCATAATGTGTTTTTGTTTTGAGTAGAGGAAAGACTAGGAGAAACAAAGAGAGGAAAGAAAACACTAATCCAAGCAGAAAAACACCGTCATCCCCACTTGCAAGCGCTGGTTCGTAATTCAATATAAAATTAGCAAAGTCCAGCAAAAAAAGATTTCCTCATCTCTGTGCTAGCTAATGCTACAATTTGCTCCAATGTGTGTTGTAAAAAATAAATAGGAAAACCTCATGGTTCTGCACCTAGGGAATAATAAATGCTCATTTAAGGGTAGCTTAGATGGATAGAAAATGAACCCCCCAGTCTCACAACAAGAAGTAAGTAAATGTCCTCTCTTGCAATGAGCAAAAGCATGGCTGGAGCCCGTCCTGTCACTGGGCAGCACAACCCTCCTGACATGAGGTATGGATATGGACACTAACAGTAGTGATAGACTCTTTGCACTCCTTTGCCATTTTAGACTTTCCACAGAATATTCCAATCTGTTTGCAGTGTTTCTCATTTTGGTTGAAACAAATTATTTTGTGGGACTATCCTGTGCATTGCTGGACATTTAACATTCCTGGCCCCCTCCCACTAATACCAGAAGTTCCCCCAGTTGTTGTAACCACCCAAGTAAGTTTCTCTTGCTTCATTGTTTTTGGAGACAAAACTTCCCCACTTCACACTTTTCAGTAGAGCAAAGTGGGGGAACTGAGGCATAGAAAGCAACTGGCAAAGTTAATCAGAGAGCACAAACAGCAGAAAATAAGAAATGACCTCAATAGATCACAAACAGTGAACAAGCCAGGTGGAGGAAGGAAAGTTACTCAGAAAGTTTTTCCGACTAAGCGCAAACCCCAGCAGATACCCGCTGCAGTGAAAAATCAATCATAGTGAGTTATTGATATTGAGAGGAATTGTGTATATTCCTCAGAGTTTGAAAGAAGAATAAAGGGCAAAGTGCTGCAAAGAATTCTCAGAGATTTGCTTTCACTGAACCTTGCTATTCCATTAGGAGGTAAAGGGGAGAGGAAGAAGAAAGAGATCACAACCCTAAACACCTCATCCAAAGAAAGCAAATCCCCAAACTGACCCCATGCCAATTTCATCCTCAGGGTTATAATACCTTGCCAATCCACTGTTAACATCAACGCACACACAGACTTGGAAGGATTAGCATCCAGTTACAGCATTCAGAATGTGTGATTCTCTTTAAGTGATATTAACACCTAATTTCCTCTCAGTGTCCTGTTGTCATGGAGTATCACAGAATTTAGGGGTTTTGTTTGTCCATATGTTTGTTTGTGAGTATCTCCCACTGTTTTATGGAAGTCAGGGGGAAAGTGTAATTCTACATGATATTTATTATGTGGCTAGCTCTTCAGGAACATGCCAAACAAGCAGAGACACCTGTGTTCAGCTGTGTTATTTCAACTTTGTATAAAGAAGACTAGATGATGTGACATTGTGCCTATGCAGAGAGACAGCTGGTTTAGTCCAGGGCCTTTAAGTCTCTAAATAAACTTTCTAACTTGCAAGGAAACCAGCTTCTGTGATGCCACAAGCTCAGACTTTCATCTTTGGAAGTCCTCAGAGCTGAAAGTTAAGTTGTGAAGGGAGTCCTCGTGGCCCAGGCAGCAGCAGTTCTTGAGGGGCTCTGCCCCAGTGCAAGCCACAGAGAGAGGAGTGGCAGTTCATTAAGCCCTCTACACCCAGCTCACTGCAGGCCAGCCTGGTGGCATCGACAGCAGTAGCAGTGTGCGCTCTAATACTATGGCAGCCTACACTCTGGCTACCTAGACGGTGTCCTGGATCCACGGAGCTCCCCACACTGGATTTCCAGTGGGAGATGGCCAGCCAGCACAGGTTCGGTCTTCCACATGCTGGCTGGGCTCAGCTTTTAAACCCTGAGTAGGTTTTGAAAACACACCAATCAGGTTCTAGCTCCCACCCAGGCCATTCAAGATTTCGAGACCATTTAGGAATTATAAAGGGACCAAGCAGGCTTGAAAGCCCTGAGGGGATACAGCTGAGATTTCAGAGGGGTCAGACGGACTCATCAGGACTCAGACCTTTGAGACTGCCACAGACGCCCAAGAGTTTCATGTCTAATCTTTGCTTCAAACTGCAGCATGACTGTTGTTCCTACCTCTGGCCCTGCCTCTGATATCACCTGCTGACTGGCCCTGCTGGCCTGTTCCCAGAATCTCTGAAAGAGCTGTAACACTGGTACCTGGTGCTCTGGCACTGCCACCACCTGAACAGTCCTGACCAGCCTGCTGACATATGACTGGCACTGTTAACTTGTGTCTGGCCATCTTCTAAGAGCTGTCAACCACTTCTGAACCTCTGACAACTACCCCTGATGTTGTTACCTCTCACTCTGGCTGATACTTCCCAGCCTGGCCTCCAGATAGGTGCTACTGGCTGCTGACATGCCACCTCAGCAGCGCCACCAGTGATCACCTCCAGCTGCCATTGTAAGACCCTGGTCCACTGCCTTTTTGTATTTCACCATCTCCAGGCTCTCACTGAAGGGACACCACCATCTTGTACAAGCAGCTTTTGATTGGGCTACTGGACACTATGGACACTATCTGGGGTAGCACAGCCAACCATTTCTTTGTTAATAAACCCCACTGTTGTTACACCTCAAATCTGAGTTGTATCTTGCAGTTGTAAGTGTACAGGTGAGGAAACATGAACCATGAAATCCCCCCCAAGCATTAAATAGTGTCAAAGTTTGACCAGAAGTACTCTGAGCCTTAAATATGTCTTGTGTACTTTGGACCTAAGTATAAAAGAACACTTGAGTTCTTAATAAGGGAGCTAGAGACTTCTAAATTACTTTGTGTTCTAGCTTCCATGCAGGTTCACCTAAAATTAACATTTCTGATTTCCATCCATCTAGCTGTCCTTTTAAATATTTAGTAAAAAACAATTTCAAAAGTGTCCAAAATTAGAAATGTAATGCTAGGATCACAGAAAATATTTAGAAATATTTAATCAAATATACAATTACTACTATTACTACTACTACTATTACACACAACCTACACACACACACACACACACCACAAGGACAGAGGGTGAGGGGAGGGCAGGCAGTAGAGCTGCCTACATTTAGTTCCAAAATATAAAGTCATAAGATCACATGCGTGGTTTTCAGGTCAAGAGACATTTTTGGAATACCAGGCAGTCATGTGCCAGCCACTAGGTGAGTAACTGGAGAATTGGCCAGGACAGGAGAGATCAAGGGCAATTAACAGCAGTCCCTGGAGTGTGCAGTGCCCCTTGCCTTCCTGGTGTGGGAAGAACCATGACTTCTCTTATATTTCTACAGGCTTCTAGGAGTCTCCTCTCTAGGGTGAGGATGAGAAGCAGGAGTAAAAGAGAAAAATAAAGTGAAAACAGGTAACCGGATTTACTAAAGAAGGGGAAATTTCCTAA
Source organism: Talpa occidentalis (assembly GCF_014898055.3). Lineage (NCBI taxonomy): Eukaryota > Metazoa > Chordata > Mammalia > Eulipotyphla > Talpidae > Talpa > Talpa occidentalis. The sequence continues at coordinate 26,753,888 of NW_023604295.1, forward strand.
CAACCATTCAGGACATGAGCTTTTCAATAGTCTCCAGAGCTCCTAAAATAATAACAGGGGGTCAAATGATTTTTTATGGGAACATGTAACATTTTTTATATAAATTTTATTTTATCGACATTGATTTATCAAACAGAGGACACACTGCCAGGCAGAGAAGAAACATAGGTATAACTGAGCTGTATTATGATCATATAGATTAAGTATTGTTCCTACTCCTCATGCCCTCCTTAAAGAAGGAATATCCATCTATAAATCCTGCCATGTGACAGAGCAGAAATAGTGTATCGGAGAGTGGAGCATAGTTCTCTACTCCATGGATATTGTTTTTGGCTAGTTTAATAGAATATTAGTGCATTTGACATGAATGAGCCAGGTTTTAAGTGTATTTGCACAATTTGCCTTGCTATCTTATGTTCCCCAATTCTATAAGAAGTAATTACTCTAAAAGTCATTGATTAAAGGAGAATGGAAGAGATTTGTGATCAGTTCTTAAGCTAGAGTTCACCTATGCCCAGTCTTGATCAGCCAAACCACAGCAGACTTACAAAGCCAAAAAAGAAAAATTTTTGTGGTTGTATGACCCTTAGATTTTATCATTGTTTATTCTGCAGTATTATTGCAGCAATAGCTTATTAGTACGTGAGCAACAGTATGATTCACCTTAACAAGCTAAGAAGTATGCACATTTTTTGTATTTGTATATGTGTGCTTCATTCTGCATAATTTTATCACTCATAGAGATTCATGTGACCAGCAAGATACAGAGAAATTCTATACCATAAGGCACTCTGGTGCTATTCTTTTGCAGGTGTATCCACCTCCTCCCCATTCACATCAACTCCTTAAAGCCATATTATAAAAGGAGTCATATGGTATGTGACCTCTAGGATTGACTTTATCCACTCACCACAATTCCCCTGGAGATTCATCCAAAATGTTCTATGTAATAACAGTTCCTCTTTATTGCTGAGTCGTATCCCATGTTGTGTATGTGCATCAGTTTGTCAAAACAGACTTACCCACTGACTTATAATCTGGGGCATTTCCAGCTTGAGTATATTATGAACAAAGCCGCTAAACATGCAGGTATACATTTTTATGTGAACATTAAGTATTCATTTATTTGGAATGAGTGACCAAGAGTTGGGGTGTGTGGGGGGGGGGGTTGTGTGTGTGTGTGTGTGTACATGTTACATGGCATGTGCATGATTAGTTTTGTGAAATGCTGCCACATTCCTTCCCAGGGTGACTATATATCTCATATTCTCACTGCAATAATAGCGCAGTCTCTCTCTCTCTTCTCCCTCCCCCCTCTCTTCTTACATACTCCACACTAAGACTTTATCTTCCTTCCCTTCACCTACCCCTTTGACCTTTTTTCATCCTACCCTTTCTTCTTAATCTCAAAAACCTTACTTCAATCATTAATATCCACTAGCTTATACTTACTTGTCTTATCAGTTCATTTGTTTTATTATTTTACTCACATATGTGAAATCATCTACTATATGTCTGACTTACTTCTCATAATTCCCTCAGTTTCTTTCCATATTTCCATTAATAGTAACACTTCACCTTTCTTTTTGGCTGAATAATATTCCATATAATTGTATATAATTACTGGAATTATAATTCTAATAATATTCCATTCCACATCTTCTTAATCCAATCCTATACCAGTGGTCATTTAATGTTGCTTCCAAATCTTAACTATTGTAAATAATGCTGCAATAAACATTTGTAGAGTATATGCTCTTTTGTGTTGATGGTTTCATATTCTCTGGATAGATCCCAAAAGTTGGATTGCTGCATGTCATGGCATTTCCATTTTTAGATTTTTTTTTGAAGATTTATTTTTATTTATGTATACAAGAGTTGGGGTATAGGCAAGAGGTGTGTATGTGGTGGTGGGGGGGGTAGAAATGAAAGGATTCACTAGAGACAAAGTGGGGAACAGAACAGGCAGACTGACTGAAATACACTGCTGAGGGAGGCAGCGGGCGAGTCATGAGAGTCTGCTGCACCATGTGGGTTGCTCTCTGGCTGGCCAGGGATCGAACTTGCACTGCAGAGGCTGCGGATTGCTTCATAGGTTGTGTCTTAATGCGTCTTAACCCCTTGCGCCACCAGGGAGGCCCTCCATTTTTAGATTTTTAAGATAGGAACAGACCACTTTCCAAAATGCCTGTACCAGTTTTCCCATCAACAATGTATTAGCATTGGTGAAGGAAACTCTATGGGGACTATACCTGAAGGGTGGGGGGGAAGCAAATATTGTTTAAAAATGAACAATGATGTAAAAATAAATAAATTAAATAAAGAAATTAAAAAAAAAAACAATGTATTAGAGTTCCTGTTTCTCCACATTCACTCCAACACTTGTTGTTAGAGGTTTTTTTAATAAAGGTATACAGTTCTCACAGGTGTGAGATGATAACTCATTGTAGTTTTGACTTGCATCTTCCTTATTAAAAGTGATATATCTATAGGCTTTCTGTATATCCTCTTTAGTAAATTATCTTTCAGATATGCTGCCCAATTAATAATTGGGTTGCTTGGCTTTTTGTTAAGTTGGATGAGTCCTTTGCATACCTTGGATATTAACCCCTTTGTCAATTGTATGATATGTAAATATATTGTCCCATTTAGGAAATCTTTTTAGTCTGATATTTTCTTTTACAGTGTAAAAAGAGGTCGTCCCAATTGTTTATTTTTACTTTTATTTCCTTGACCATAGACATTTCTCTCATTGATGCCATGAAGCTTCTTGCCAATGCTTTCTTCTATGTATTTTACTGCTGCAGATCTTATATCTAAGACAATTTAAATTTATTTTTGTGTATACCAAGAGTGATCCAAAATCATTCTTTTACATGTTATAGTTTTCCTGGCACCAATTATTCGAGATTCTCCTACCTCCATTGTATGGCTGAAACTTCACTGTCATAAATTTCTAGGCTTTTAATTCTGTTCCATTAATCTATTTGTCTATTTTTATTCCAATAAAATATTGTTAGGGCTACTCTTCTTTAAAAGTATAGTTTAAAATGAGGTAGCTGGATGCCTTCTTTTTCTTCTTTTTTTTCTCTGGGTTGCTTTAGCTATTTAGGATCTTTTATGGTTCCCTATGAATTTTACTATTTTCATTCTATTTTCTCACAGGAGATCATAGAACTCTTAATAGAGATTGCATTGAATATATATATTTATTTTAGTAGTCATTTTATTAATTCTCCCCATCTATGAATATAGTTTTCCAACACTTTAGTCTTATTCTAAATCCTCTTAATAGTGTTGTATAGTTTTTGTTATATAATTCCCTCACTTCTTTAGCTAGGCTAACACCTAGTTTTTTATTCTTTTTGATACAATTGTAATTGGAATTATTTTCTGAATTTCTTTTCATTTGTTGTTTGCATATAAAAATGCACAGATGTTTGTTTATCAATTTTATTCATTTATTATTTCTAATAACTATTTGCTGGATTCTTACCACATATTATTTACTTACCAGAAGTTATTAAAAAAAAAAACAAACAACTCTGGGCATGCCAGTGCCTTAAACCAGGGTTGGCAAAGAGGTATGCTGCTACGCACATTACCCATGGCAGACATCAGTAATCAGCTATGACACTCTTTCCCATCAAGCCCAAATGTGAATCAAAAATCCTGCTCATCACAGTGCTTTTGGCAATCATGTCAAATATATTAGAATTGGAACACAAAATGAATCCCATTTATCAACACTGCCTTAGGCCAAAATACAAAAGTGGGAATTTCACCATTCTACTTCTGAGAGGTGGAGTGGAGGCATAAAGCAAGTATTAAATTGAGAGCCAGGCAGCCAGGTATCTATTTCTGTGACGCTAATCAAGTTACTAAATTTTTCCTGGTCTCAGCTTCTTCATATTTTGAACATGAAATCATTAATTGCATGGCCTCTGTGCTAAGATTTTTCTCTCTGAAATGACTTTAAGGGAGAAAAGATTACTTGTTATCTCCTAGTCCTACAGGACAGTGGTTCTATGAATCCATATCAGAAAGTTCCCTTCAGAAAGGAAAGATCAACTATGCTAAGAAGAGCAAATGAAACTATGAATCTTAAAATAGTTTGCTAGTTGTAATATGTTCCAGGAAAGAGGATGGAAAAGATTTTATGGTTATTATATATCATCATAATCACTTCATCCTCCATTGTCTTCCTCATCAAAGGCCCAGGGCAACTTAGCCTCATTTGGAGCAGAGATGGGGGAAGGTCATGAGGATGATTTTCCTACTATCCCATTAGATAAACCCCCAGTACCTCAGAATCTAACTGAATGTGAAGATAAGGGTTTTTTAAAGAGATGAATAAGTTAAAAAGAAGCCATCAGGTAGAGCCCTAATTCAATCTAATTGGTGTCCACATACAAGAGGAAATTTAGATACCCAGTACAGTACACGAGGGTGGGTGTACACCCACCGAAGACCTTGTAAGGACACAGTAAGGAAGTATCACATGCAAGCTCAAGAGAAGGGCCTCAGAACACACCAAATCTGCTGACACCTTGATCTTTCTTTGACTTAGGGATTCCAGGCTATAAGAAAATTCATTTTTTGTTGTTTATGTCACCAAGTCCATGGTGTTTTGTCATGGCAACCCTACATATTTATTGGATTGTGATTATTACATGATTAATTATATCATGTCAGAATTCATACAATTGTGTGACTATAAAGGATGGCTTTACAGTATAGGAATCATACCTCAATAATTCTGGCTTTAAAAATGCTACTACTCAAAATTTTAAAGTATAACAGGTGTATTAATATCTCTGTGAAGAGCTCTTAAATATGACTTTTTTAAAAAATGCTTATTTAAATGGAATTAAATAACTAAAAACTAAATATCATTTTAAAAAAAGATTTGTTTTAATTTGTCCAGTGCAAATTAAAAAAAAAAAAAACAGTTCTACAAAGATAGGATCATAATATAAAGTTGACCCTCTGCATCTGTGAGTTTCACATCCATGGATTCAAAAAATTGTGGATGGAAATTATGTACTACATAGTTAGGCCTCCAGTGGTTGCACTTGTACTGAACATATACAGACTTTTTCTTGCCATTATTCCTAACAATTATTTACATAGCACTTACATTCTATTAAGTATTATAAATAATCTAGAGACGGGGCCTCCCTGGTGGCGCAAGGGGTTAAGATGCAACCTATGAAGATGTCTGCAGCCACTGCAGCACAAGTTCTATCTCCGGCCAGCCAGGGAGCAACCCATATGGCGCAGCAGACTTGCCCACTGCTTCCCTCAGCAGTGTATTTCAGTCAGTCTGCCTGTTCTGTTCCCCACTCTGTCTCTGATGAATCCTCTCACCCCCCACATCTCTGGCCTGTACCCCAGCTCTTATATACATAAATAAATAAATCTTTAATAAAAAAAATTCTAGAGATGATTTAAAGTACATGAGAGGACATATGTAGATTATATACAAATATTACAGACATTTTATATAAGGAATTGAATATTCCTAGATTTTAGTATCCCTGGGGGGTTAACTATAATACAATGTCTATTATTATGGTTTTTTGTACTATTCATTTCTTCATAAATACTTACTTGTTCAAAAAGTATAAAGCTTAAAGCTATGTAGCTAATCCATACCTATCAATATTAGCTGTGAATTTATAGTCCTTTTTATTTGAAGGTTTTTAACTGTTTTGTTCATAAAATTATCAATATTCATAATCATCAATAACTGAAATGCTTTACTCTTGAAATAATACACATTTTTATTTTTAAGGAACAGATTTTGATATGTAAAGTATGTTACATATAGAATGTTTATCTGTATTTTCATGTTATTTGGATGGACATGCTTTGTTCCTGTGACTGATTTATCAAGCTGGTTACACATGATGATAACTATTATGATCACTCAATCACTGATCATCCCAAATTCAGAAGTGCAATTAATAACACTGACATGAGACATTTGGTTACTCAGCTTTTAAATGCCATGGTCAAGGTCAAAGTTAAAGGCAAATAGATAATTTGGCTAAATAATTACTGAAGTTGAAGAAAAAATTAGTGCATTGTTTTATTAATGAACTGAATTGAAATAAATTGTATAAGTCAGTCAGACTGAAAGAAATGTGAATCTATAAATAACAAAAGTGACTACTCCATCATTTTGTTACATGAGTGAAAGTACCAACATTATATATGCATTGTTCTCATTCATATAAACAAAACAATCTGCAAATATTCACGCTCTAGGAACGTCGATGCAGTGATCCCAAAGGTCCAATTTCAAGACCCCAGAATTCAGCTTCCCAAAGTAACTGACCCTTTCCTGGATGAGTTTCTGAAGCTACAATTCAGAAACTATTGCAACTAGACTTGCAAGGGTGTGGCTCTACCTTTTCCTTTTCACAGCCTAGAGATTTCTTTTGGGAACTCCTGAAAATTTATAAGAAATGTTCAGCAAGGCATCTGTGCCAGCAGGACTGGCACCCTTCCTGGGCCCGCCTGTAAATTCATGACAAATGCTTTAATAATCGGCCTGTTTGCTGCCTCTTACCCTTCACTGCTTTGCTCTAAAGACATTTGTTTTTTAAATCCAGTTGAGGAAAAAGCTCTGAACAAAGCTGCTTTTTCCATGATTCTTTCCATGGCCTGCCCACGGGTCAGCATTTCATGATGCCAGTGCCTCAAAGCATAATTATTAGATGACTTATTTCCTCCCAAGGCAGCACAAGCTGTTTCCTTCTTTCATAAGGTAAAATGTGTGCAGTATTCCATAATCAAACAAGTAGGGAAAATCACTACTTAGCATATGTACAGGCCAGAACACAAATTTTAACACCAATTAGTAACAATATGAATTTAAATCAGAATAGCCAATTTGCTAGTATGAAAATCCCAGTCATGAAAATGTTTCTTCCTTTCCTACATAATAGCTGTCATATACAAATAACAGAGTACCTGAGAGTAATCGATCTTATATTAATATTTTTAATTGTTTCCATGTATAGCCTTTGACTTCATGTAGGGTAAAAGAATGTGCAAAACTAATCCAGCTGATCATGTAATGGGGACCATTCACTGAGACACTGGGGTTAGTTAGAGCAACCCTAAAGTTAAGGTAGTGCATTGTATCAAAAAAAAAAAAAACACTGGACTTGATCAAATTCTAGACTAGGTCTTCCTCAATCTGGTTGTGAGGCATTGAGCAAGTTTATTTCCCTGTCAGAGCCCTCAGCTTCTTTGTTATAAAATGGAGAAAGCAATATGTGAAAGTACTTTGCTATCCACTGGTCCAACCACTATGGAGAGCTGTGTGGAGATTTCTGGACCTACTAAACATAGAGCTTCCATATGATCCAGCAATTCCACTCCTAGGTATTTACCCAAAGGACACAGAAACATCAATTCCAAAGAGCACCTGCACCCCTATGTTTATAGCAGCACTGTTTACAATAGCTAAGCTTTGGAAACAACCCAAATGCCCAAAAGTAGATGACTGGATCAAGAAGATGTGGTACATATGCACCATGGACTATTACTCAGCATTCAAAAAAGATAAACACATGCAATTTGCAGCAACGTGGATGGCGCTGGAAGGGATCATGCTCAGTGAAATAAGCCAGAAAGAAAAAGAAAAATACCAGATGGTCTCACTCATAGCAGGAATCTAGAAAACTTAAATAAGAGACCAGGAAAAAGAATAACTATAAGAAAGAAAATATCAAAATCAACAAACAACTATGAACCAGAGACACTCTATGGGGGGGTGGGTAAAGGAGGAATTGGGTTCAAAATAAGGGGGTTGTAATTGTATGGGGAATATAAAAATAAAATTTAAAAAAAAAAGAAAGTACTTTGCTATCCAAATGTAGAAGATGACCAACAACAGAATTATACATGGCTTCCCATCGAGTCCACGGTGAGAACAGCACTATGGCTGGTGCTATGGTGTAGATATGGCTAAAGGTTTGTTGGAAATAGACCTAGTAAGAGGTTTCACTCCATGTCTCATAAGAGTAGTTTTCCATTCTCTGCACTTTATGTCTTTGGAAAGAAACTTTGCCAAAAAATTATTTGAAGTCAAAGAATATGAATAACTGCTTCTTTGGATAAGTGCTTTTCTATTGCAGGCATCAAATTTCAGACCTTGTGGCTACTAGGTGGACATTCTCATGTTCTATGAGGATTAAGTAGCAGGATTCTTCATGGCAAATAGATTCACTTATTGGTCTCAGTATAATATTTAGATTTACAAATTTATGTTTTTTTCCTTCAATGAATGAATAGCAATATATAACAGATATAATTAATTGAAGATACCACATTGTAAGAATTAAAAGTAAAATAGAGAAATTTAGGCAGATGATGTATGTGAAGTAAAGAGAATATGGCAGCATTGTTTAAAAAAAGAGGAAATATTAAATATAGGTGAAGAAAAGTAACTTGAATGACATAAAGAAAATTTTACACATTAATAAAAACCAATACAAACATTCATGGAGTGAAAAATTATCTTGGGGAAATAGTTAAGAGAGTATTGGAGTTTAATTAAATTATTAAAATCTTCAAGACTCCCTAGAGTTCATCTAACAAGCTGTTCTTGAAACCTGTAATGGATAGAACATTGTGTGAGGAAGTATCAGGGAGAAGGGGTGGATTATCCAGGTTTGAGATCCAGTGATGCCACTTAGTTACAGGACTATCAGCACTGCGCTCGATTTCTTTGGGCCTGATTTCTGAAACTGTATGAGGAATGGCTAATCTAGATCAAAAGTAGCAAACTGAAGTTCTATAGGCTGATCAGCAAACGAACATGACATAAAAATCCAGACTTTTGGATTTCTCTGAAAATTTGGAGTAGCATTTAATGTTGGGTCAACTTCCTGCACGTCAGCAATAGCTTGGACTGATCATCTCTCCTGTTTTCCTAGTGGTTTCTAAATGCGCATATACATACTTAATCTTAATCTTGCCCTGCTTCACTCATGTAAATTACCTGCCAAGTGCTAGACATTTACACTAGCCACCCTGGACAGTACTCTATCATCTCATTCAGTTCCCAGACTCCACAATTCTTTAAAGTTCTGCACCTGGATGAACAGTCCAGCACAATGAATTCTCTTCTTACTCTGTTATGTCAATCATTCATTAATTGGAGAAAAGCACCTAAAGATTTGGATCTAGAAATTAAAACTAACATACTGAGGATGAGGATCTGAAAACTCCTTTGAAAAATGATCGACCTAACTTCCACTCTAACATGTTGCCATGGTATTTATTTTAGCTTTTGGCTCATCCACTTTGCTTCTTGTCCAACTTGATTTTCTGTTTCACGGTCACATTTACATAGACTTTCCACAGTAATTAATTTCAAAGCATAACATTAAGCTGGTCCTTTGAACTGAACACATCAGAAACTTTAAATGTTTATTTAATGAGAATAATAGCTAGATACCAAAGATAGAATTTTTGAAGCTTCTTAGACAAATCTGAAGAGTTTTCTGCAAACACTAAGTCTTTATCTTTGAGCATCTTTTGAAATTCCTTCCATAAAAGGAAATCTATTCTGTTTTGACCAGACTGCACACAAACGTGAGGTTAAATATGTTTGCCTGACACTTTTCAATACTCCTGCTTTGAATGCAGCAGTTTGTTTTGATGCCATATTTCTTTCAAAGGATGTGCTTTATACGAATTTTAAATTCATTAAAATACCTATGAGCAAAAATTTTTAGTAGAAAGTGTTAGCTTGCTGCTTACATGCTTTTGAATGTGAGAGATTTTACCATATGCTGCCATATCATTTAGATTATGTCTAAGTGATGCCAAAAATCTGGAGGAAAAAAAGGGAGATTCTATTATCTATATGCTTTATTTGCAAGTCACCAAATAGCTAGCTGTTTCAGATCATCCAGCTGTGTGGTACCACATAGCTAAAACATCTGGGTGATTAGCTAAATTATTCATTTTCATCAAGATATTTTGTTCTCCTATAGACAATCTCCAAGCTTTACGTGGATGTGCATAAGTATATATGTGTTTACACGTGCATATGTGTTTCAAAAATGAGAGTTTTAAGCAAATGCTTCAAATACAAAATGCAGGTTCAGATGTCCCTCACCTCCTGCTGGACATTTCTAACACTCACTGGCTTTTTTTGAAATATGCCCCACCCGCCCTCAGAGTCACGTAAGGTAGCAAAGAGGAGGTCAGCCCCTTGAAAGGCAAGTAGGGGACAGCGCTCCCATTCCTGGCAATGCAGAGCTCTGCCCTGAGCATGTGCAAAATACTGGTAGATGAGACACCTGTATAGAATCAATACCCAGAGGCTAGAGGGGGCCACACAATAATCCAAAGTTACAATTTAAAGATTTGCACCAGGCTTAGTGTCTTATCTGTATCATTTTATTTGATTCTTTCAATAACTCTGAGGCAGCAACTATTATTCCTTGCCCCTTCCTTTTTTTTATGAATGACAGGGCTCAGAAAAGTTGAGTAACTGGTAATGGTAATGTTGACATTTGAAGACAAGTCTGTTTCATTTCAAATGCACCTCTTAATAATGTAGCCACAACTGTCTTGTCCGTGTGGCAACTGGTCTGGCCACCAAAGTGCCAATGGAGCACTTTCAAAGCATGTCACTCCAGGCCAGAGAGTAGTGCTGGTTAGGCCTCCTCCTGGCAAAATTATAAAGCAAAGTGTTTTCAGCCACCCCTGTGCTGATCCAAACCTTCGTTGCTGAGCCTTTAGTTAATTTCCTAAAATCTCTCGAGTGGGGTTGGAGAGAGAGGGCCAGAGTTATCAAGTTTTACACCACGGCCCATGTCATCTGAATCACTAAGGTGGACTAGGCATGACCTATATTGCTGAGCTTCAGGTGACATATTTCTTGAATTTTCTACCAAGCCAAATCTCAAATACTATCCATACTCCCCCTTTGTCAGTCTATATTTTGATTTAAGGTTTGTAAAATTAGACTGCTGAAGTCCGTGGGAGGCTGTGGTCTCACCTACCATCTTGGAATGTTTATTGAAGTTCTGGATGGTTGCCATAGTATTTCTGTTCCCTCTAGTACTCTTAATAGATCTCCATTAAACTCTGAGTCTAAAACTCACCATCCACGCCCCCCCCCACCACCACCACAAAAAAAAAAAATGCATGTTTTCGCTCTCGGATTCTAGGCAGGCATGATATGTCACACCATGGTACCATGAGACAAACAATAGAAAGAATTGAACACAGAAAACTTTTGAAACCAAACAAGCAAATAATTGTCATCCCAATTATTTCATTATGGCTGACAATAGAATAACACAATAGACTAAGTGGCTCCCAGCATGGCAGGACAATCATAAAAAGACTCAAGACACAAAGAGTATTTCTAAGAGACAGCAGAATTCACACAATATGTCATGTACAGTAAAACCTTGTTATTCTGATCACAGCTCTTTACCCCCAAATAGTATGTAATTCAAAACAATTCCCATTTCTCAACTGCTTGGACTGTCTTATTGTTATTTTATTAAAAGACAAGCTCTTTGTAACCTGGTTAATTCAAAGTCAAATTTTGCCAGCCCCTTACATGGTAACTCAGGAGTTTTCCTTTTACCCTGACTCATCTCTTGGGCTCCATCTATCCCCAGATCACTTACACAAATGCAAGCGTGCAGAGTAAAATAAAATCACCATGCTTAATGATGAGAACATATGCAAAAAAAAAAATGTAGGTTAAATATCTGTTCTATAAAACAAGGAACTGGACCAGATTGATCTAAGGATTTTTTCTTTCCTAAGATGTTATAAGACTTTGCTGGAAGCACAGAAATGTAGGTTTAAGAGCATGGAATCCAAGTAAATACCTGAGTTCATTACCCAGATTTGCCATTTACTGTTTATGTCTTTGGGTGAGTGCCTAGCTAATCAGCAGTTTCATCATTTGTTAAATGGGGATAAAATAAATACTCTCTCATTGGAGTGGGTGGTGATTCAAAGACATAATATATAGGATATATTTAGAATTGTGCCTCGCACACAGTAAATATTCAATAAATATTAACTGCTGTGACTCATCCCCGTTCACCAAAAAGAACTTACCAGATTGATTTCTCCATGTGAAGACATTAAACATAAATGGCCCCAAATACAATAGCTATACAACACTGATTGAAAATCATGTGCTTGATATTAAGAAATCACATCATTTATCTTATTTAAACCTCAACAAAATCATGGGGGGTTGAAATATTTTCCTCCATCTTAGAAATGAAGAAACTGAGAATTAAAGAAGCTTAGAAATTTGCTCATGGTCACAAAGAATTTATTTTTTAATATTTCCCAGCCAGATCTACAAAGAAAAACATCCTAATGAGTAACATGTGGCCTTTTCCTTGGTGTAAATCCTTTCTCTATGGCCACGTTCAAGCTACCAATGGCCGCAATGGGAAGAGCTCTGCACAGAGTCTCTCATGCATTAGTGACACAGAGAAAACATTGTGTAGGGGGTTGTCATCTCACCCAATTTCTTCACATGTATGTTTATGTGTTTCTACTTCTGCAGCTCAACACCAATTTAGAACGCTAAGTAAGTGATACACATACCCCTTTGTACGGTAAATGAAGATTGCTCAGGCTTTTGCGTCATTGGCCTCTGTGGCTATCACCTGCAGCAGAAGGTTCTTGGGAGCATGGGCTTGGGGAACATGCCTGATGGTGGACACCTGGAGTAGGGTGTGGGTGTGCGTAAGTGGGCATACCTGAGCTGAGAGACTGAGTCTATAAGGGCAGCATCAAAGAGGACAGTGTGGCAGAAGACCCTGTGGCAGAGAGCGGAGGGCAGTGGGGGAGACACAAGAGAACATCAAAGCAAGCCCAGAGAGAAGGAAGTTTCACAAGGGGCTGGGAGGCCTTTCAGCCTCCTGGGCCTCTGGTCCCCCGGCCTGCCCTGCACCTGGTTGCCTCACTACAAATAGTGTAGGTCCATTAAAAGCCTGAAAAAAACACTAAGGGCTCCAGGACTCTCCTTTACCCTGCTGCCCAGATCCACAGAGAACCTGTCCTGTGCCTTGTGGCCACAATACCCTCATAAAGAATACCTGATTTTCAAAAGTCAAGTTTTGCTTTCTTTATCATGTAAGTTTGATTAGAAGTCTGACTTACATTATTAACTATGCATCCATTTTCTTATTACCAGTGGAAGGAAACAATTGTTTCACTTCAAAAGGACTTAGAACTGATGTATTTTTGCTATCTGCTTCTATGTGTTCCATGGTTATTGCAATTTATTTGCAAGATATAATAAACATAATGTTAAAAAAACAGATTTTTTTCTCTTCATTTATAAATTAAAACTTGTCTTCAACAATGTATGAATTTCCTGGTTAGTTGGTATGTTTAAAAATATTTGCATTGCACAATTACTATATATGATAAAAAATGTATATTATGCTTTCTTTTATATTATTTTATGCAAATTAATGTTTCTCAGTTGAAATTGTTGGGTTGCTTTTGCTAACTTATTAATAACACATTACCAGATGTTTCTAAATTTCTCCATGCAATTCCAATTCTTGATCAAGCCTGATAAAACAGAATTTCACCCTAAGAGCCTTTTCTTTTCAATCTTAGAGTATGCATTAACTTGACAATATAAAATTTTACTGTAAGAATAAATAAGGAGATTCTCAGTTTCTGACCTCTTTTGTGTGCCATTTTGTGTGTCATAAAGCAGCTATATGAATTTATTTACAGATAATGTGCTGGTAGCAAGCACTGTAAATGTGGAAATGTGCATTCCCCCAAACTACTAGGAGGTATTTTTCCACTTCCAAGAATCTCTGTGGCTCTGTCTCACCCTCCCGCGCTTCTGACTGTACCCAGTGCTTGTATAAATAAATAAAAAAATAAATCTTTAAAAAAAAAAAAAAGATTCCATCACTTTCTCAGTTGCACTTGGTGGCTCTAAGTTGAGTCAAGCTGGGCCTCTATAAAGAGTCTCCAACAGCATTGAGGACAAGTCCAGGGCCAGGAGGCCTGTTATACACTAGCCATACTCTCTCAGATCTGCAAGATCAGGAAAACAAAGCATGAAATGGAAGTAAGGGTTAACTTCACTATTACATTTCTTGTATTCTTTTAGTACCCAGTACCTCCTACAGAGCCACAATCTTTGAGGCTTGGATAAAGGCTCTGTGCTTTTTGCTAATGTATTAGCAGATAATGTGACATTATCCCTAACACATATCTTCATCTTCAATGAGAGCTGCAGTGTCATATATATTGACACTGTTATGATCCTGACCAGTTGAGATGTTAAGTGTATTGACATTGTAATGATGCTGATTGATGGAAAGGTGGGGGTTATTGAGACTGAGCAACTTAAGTTAGCAATTAAAAAGTGCTACTTATTTATGGAGCCACATAACAGACATGAAAGTCAAGGACAGATAAAACCTAACTATGCAGAGAGGTCCCTCCTAAATCAAAACTAATAGGTAGTCCTGATATGACTACCTGATATGACGCCTTTGAAAAGTGATATAAATGTAGGCACCAAACTTGAGGCAATATTCCATGCTCTGGTCTTCTCTAAGGTTTGGTGAGAGCTATAGGGAACTTTCTTCTTGAGAAGTAGCAATTCCCCTGCCTGTAGCTGGGTGGCCACCGGGAGCTCTCTGGACTGAGTCCCACACACACTGTGTTCCAGCCTCCTGGACTTTTTTGCCAAGAGGTTCATTACCTTCCCCTTTAGGGCTGCCAGTTAAAATTCTATGCCTGTATTATTGTGTGGATTCCCCCCATAAACTCACATTGTGGTCATATGGTTTGAGTCATAAGTGAAAGCTTCTTGCTTTATTACCACTCTCAAGATTCTAAATTTGATAAAACACTGAGAATGAGCCATGATTGACCCAAAGAAGAGGTTGTTCAACTGGGGGATTTCAGAGATAATGATACCATGATTCTGATGGGAGGACATCTCCCCCAGTCTTGATGCCTGGCTCTCTACCCATTTAAAGCATCACCTCCAGCTGATCCCTCCCATCTACCACCTTATCATCACCTTTCTTTTCCATATAATCCCTAAACAATAATTCTCCAAGCACCAGAGATCTCCTCCCTTTATCAGGTTCTTTCTCTCTTCTGCTACCAACAGCAATTCTTACTGAATAATCACCGTGGTTTGGCTTAAGTTCTAAATGTTTTACATACAGGTAGTGGCAGCATGGCACAGAGCAGGTTTTCTATGATCCAGGCAGAGAGGTAAAGGAGAGTCCTGGAGCCCTCTTCTTCAGGTCTTTATTGAGTTTTTTACACCCTTTGTAGTGGGGGCAACCTGGTACACAGCAGGCAGGGGGACCAGGGGGCCAGGAGGCTGGCAGACCTTCCAGCCCCTGACAAATCTTCACTCTTTCTGGGCTCTCTGCATTCTATTGTGGTCTCTGTTTCTCTGCTACCACTGCTGCTGTCTCTGCTTCTTCTACCACTGGCGTCCCCATGATGCCACCCTTATATGCCCAGCCTCTCAGCCCAGCTGCTCCCATGTATGCACACCCACACCCTGCTCCCGGTGACCACCATCAGATCTTAGACGCCAATGGCAGGAGGGCAGAAAAACCTGAAAATTTCCATTTACCCTACAACACATTAAGTGATTTTACCCTCATTCCACCCTTTATAAGCAGCACAAAAAACTAGTATCCTTTTCTATAGAGAAGAAAACCAAAGTACAATGAGGTTAAGTCATCAACCAGGTGTCCTGAGCTGATGGGTGGCAGGACCTGCCCATCTGTCTGGCTAGCCTCAACCAAGTCCCCTGGACCATCACACTCACTGATCTTTGCTGGCAGTCTGTCACATTTGTCCCTTAACCTTTCACTTTTAAACTGAGGAATTGAGGGGGCGGAGCAACATGGCGGCGAGGAGACGCTGCGAGTAAGATCTCCCATTAAAAAAAGTGAATAGGGAGGAAAAGCGGCAGGTCCCAGTGAGAACTGGGACACGGAAGATAAACGGGTGACGCCAGCGAACTGCCCGAAGAAGAAACTGGCCAAAAAAGAGGACTAGAAGGGAGGGAAGCGCAGAACCCTGCTCCCCTCCCCCGCCCACAGAGGCGGCACTCTCCGACCAGCAGAGAGGAGGAAACAACAAACCAAAACTGCCAACAAGAACAAACAACGCAGCAAGCGGGACTGTGAGTGGAAAGGAACTATTGCAGCCACCACACCCCGTGAACGGGAGCTGAGGCAAACTCTGCAGGATTCGCCGCGGCGAGCGAACGGCTCCAGGCGCCATTAGAGAAGAACAAAGACCCCGGGAGACGCACACACAGCCCGGGCTGCCGGTAAGCTGGCACGGAAACGCGGAGTGCTTGGCGCGCTTGAAAAGCAAGTGCAGACCTGGATCGCGGCTGCCCAGGTCCCCGCGCCTGCGACCTAGGCTTGCGGGGAGACTACCTAGGCTTGCGGGGAGACGCGCGGAGGTCCTCACTGAGGTGAAGGTCCCTCCCTGAGTGAGCAGGAACCAGGCGCCCAGGCACGGGAGCTGTGCAAAAGGCGCCATTCCCGCGCCACTGAACTGGGCTACAGCCCGCGTCCTGGAACTGAGGGCTTTGAACTGAGACCCGGGGCACGAAAATTCGGGGCGTGGTTTCTCCACGACGGTGGGGTACAAGGCAGACACAGCACCCCAAAGCTGTTGAGGTGTACCCTACCATTCCCGCTCTGTTCTCTGTCCCACAGGGTGGGGGGAGGCGAAAAACAGCCCCCCAAGGACAATAGGAGAGATCTCTGGCGCCACCTAGCGACCAGGAAAAAAAAAAGTCACTAACACCCTATAAAACAGGACATTTCTTAAGACTGCTTGAAAAGGGCAGAAGGTTTCTGGAGGACCCAGTGGCCAGCCGGGAAGTTATTCCACGCCAGGCCCCTTCCGACCAGCAGTCTGAGCCCACAGAGGGAGCAGGCACCCACGTCTGGGGCAGACTGGGTGCGCAGAAGAGTGTGCCTGAAACCGGAGGCGCAGGGACTGCATCCCGCTTCGCCATTTGAGAACAGGGACATTTCTTCAGTAAAAACTGCCTAAAACCAGCAGAAAGCTCCCCCAGAAGACAGAGATGGCTCCTGGAAGAGCCAGAGGGGAGCGGAGAAGTTCACCCAAGATGTCAGTCAGTCCGAGCAACACAGTGTCCCAACGCATACGGCAAATTAGAAAACAGACAGTAGGAGTAGAAGAACCACACGCAACCTAAAAACTCCTCAGGAAAGAAGCACACCACAAAAGAAAAACCACTCCCAGATTGCAACGACAGCAACTTGGAAGAACTTCTGAGCCTTCCAGAAAGAGAATTTAAAATTGCCATGATTAAAAAAGTGATAGATCAGAAGAAGGAAATTGAGTCCCTAAAGAGGGAAGTAAGAGAAATGCAGGAGATCAAAGAATTAATGGAGGAACTAAAGAACTCTGGGAAAAGCAATGAAAGCAGAATAGATGAAATGGAAGAACGAATAAGTAATCTTGAAGACACAGAAATAAAAAGAACCAAACAGAAAAGGAAAGAGAAGTACGAAGGAAAAAGAATGAAGAAAGACTTCGGGAACTATCTGACTCCATGAGGAAAGGAAATATAAGAGTTATAGGAATTCCAGAAGGAGAGGAGAGAGATGTAGGAACAGAGAAAATATTCATGGATATAATTGAAGAGAACTTCCCAAATGAGAAGAAGGAGCTGAAAATTGATATACAAGAAGCAAGAAGAACACCAAACTTCCACGACGAAAGGAAAAACACAGCAAGACACATAATAGTAAAGCTCCCAAGAATCCAGGACAAGGAAAAAATAATGAAGCTGACAAGAGGGAAGAAACAGATAACATTCAAAGGAAAACCAATCAGGCTGACATCAGACTTCTCTGAAGAAACACTACGGGCAAGGAGAGAGTGGAGGGACATAGTCAACAGACTCCAAGAAAACAGATGCCAACCAAGAATACTCTATCCCGCAAAGCTCTCTTTCCTCCATGAAGAAGAATATGGACCTTCCCAGACAAAGAGAAACTCCGGAATTTCATTGCGACTAAACCCCCACTCCAAAAAATACTACAAGGAATCCTAAAGCCAGAACCTCAGAGGGACGAATAACAACGAAAGAAGACCAAAAAAAAAAAAGTTATTAAAAGAATAAATAAATAAAATCAAAGGAAAGACAAACATAATGGCAAATACAGATGCTAACATATCAATATTAACTCTAAATGTAAATGGACTAAACTCTTCAATAAAAAGACACAGAGTTGCAGCCTGGATTAAGAAACAAAACCCAACCTTTTGCTGCCTCCAGGAAACACATTTAGCTACAAAAGATAAAAATAGGCTCAAAGTCAAAGGATGGAAAACAATCCTACAAGCAAATGGGCCAAAAAAGAAAGCAGGAACAGCTATACTTATATCAGATAAAACAGACTTCAAACTCAAAAAATAAAAAGAGACCCCAATGGTCACTACATTATGATTAAGGGGACAATACTTCAAGAAGAAATAACACTCATTAACATATACTCACCAAACGAAAGAGCACCAAAATATATCAGACAACTGTTGTCCTCTCTGAAAACAGACATCAGAGAAAACACATATGTAGTGGGAGACTTCAACACACCACTATCAACAATGGATAGATCAACAAGACAAAAAATAAGTAAAGAAACTAAAGCTCTAAATAAGGACCTAGAGCATTTTGGGCTTAACAGACATCTATAGAACACTAAACCCAAAAAAACGGAGTACACATTTTTCTCAAGCGCACACGGATCATTCTCCAGGATCGATCACATACTGGGGCACAAGACAAACATCAACAGATACACCAAGATTGAAATCATACCAACCATCTTTTCTGACCACGAAGGCATCAAACTAGAAATAAATCATAAAAAGAAGGCAAGGAACTATGCTACCTCATGGAGATTAAAAGCCACACTACTGGAAGACCACTGGACTAACGAGGAGATCAAGAAGAAATTAAAAAATTCTTTGAATTGAATGACAAGGAGGACACCAATATCCTAAATGTATGGGATGCAGCAAAAGCAGTAATAAGAGGAAAATATATAGCAATAGAAGCTCACATCAAAAAACAAGAAAGAACTCAAAGAAACAACCTAATCTCGAAGCTCAAAGATCTAGAAAAAGAACAACAAAAAAACCCCAGAACCAGTAGAAGAAAAGAAATAATAAAAACCAAAGCAGAAATAAATGAAATTGAAACTAAAAAAACAATCCAAAAGATCAATGAAACCAAGAGCTGGTTCTTTGAAAAAATAAATAAAATAGACAAACCCCTAGCCAGGCTCACAAAGGAAAAAGGGAGAAAGCACAAATACACAGAATCATAAATGAAAGAGGAGAAATCACAACGGACACAGCAGAAATCAAAAGAATAATCAGTAACTACTATGAACAGTTATATGGAAACAAGTTCAACAATCTAGAGGAGATGGACAAATTCCTACAACTCTACAATCACCCAAAGCTAGATAAAGAAGAAATAGAACACCTAAACAGACCAATTACAAGCAGCGAAATTGAAATGGTAATCAAAAACCTCCCCAAAAACAAAAGCCCAGGACCTGATGGATTTACAAACTAGACGAATTAGTGCCTATCCTTCACAAACTCTTCAAAAAATTGAGAAGGAAGGGACAATACCAAACACGTTCTATGAAGCCAATATTACACTAATACCAAAACCGAATAAGGACAACACAAAAAAGGAAAACTATAGGCCAATCTCCCTAATGAACACTGATGCAAAAATCCTCAATAAAATTTTAGCTATCAGAATCCAACAATGTATCCATAAGATAATTCACCACGACCAAGTTGGATTCATTCCAGGGGCATAAGGATGGTTTAACATCCGAAAATCAATCAATGTTATCCAACACATCAACAAAAAGAAATATAAAAACCATATGATAATATCAATAGATGCTGAGAAAGCTTTCGACAAAGTGCAACACCCATTCATGATAAAAGCCCTTGAAATTCTTGGGATACAAGGAACATACCTCAACATCATAAAGGCCATCTATGACAAGCCAACAGCCAGTATCATTCTCAATGGTGAAAAGCTGAAAGCAATTCCATTAAGATCTGGAACAAGACAAGGATGTCCACTCTCACCACTGCTTTTCAATATAATACTGGAAGTCCTAGCCAGAGCAATAAGACAAGAGAAAGACATCCAAGGAATCCAAATAGGAAAAGAAGAAGTCAAACTATCACTATTTGCAGATGATATGATAATATACATAGAGAACCCCAAAATCTCCACAGAAAAACTAATTCAACTCATCAATCAATTCAGTAAAGTGGCAGGATACAAAATCAACACGCAAAAGTCAGTGGCCTTCCTATACACAAACAATAAATCTGAAGAAGAAGAAATCAAAAAAACCACCCCTTTTATTATCGAAACAAAAAAAAATCAAATATTTGGGAATAAATCTAACAAAAGAGGTAAAGGACCTATACAAAGAAAACTATAAAACACTGTTAAAAGAAATAGAAGAAGACACAAAGAAATGGAAAGACATCCCCTGCTCATGGATTGGAAGAATAAACATTATTAAAATGGCCATCCTACCAAAAGATTCAATGCTATTCCAATCAAAATCTCAATGGCATTCTTCAAAGAAATAGAACAATTATTGATGAAATTCATATGGAATCACCAAAAACCCCGAATAGCCAAAGCTCTACTGAAAAAAAAGAAGGAAATGGAGGCATCACACTCCCAGACTTCAAACTATACTAAAAAGCCATAATCATCAAAACTGCATGGTATTGGAACAAGAACAGACATACAGACCAATGGAATCGAATAGAAAATCCAGAAATAAACCCACAGATTTATGGTCAACTAATCTTTGACAAAGGAGCAAAGACTATGCATTGGAGCAAAGAAAGTTTGTTCAATAAATGGTGCTGGGAAAACTGGGTCGCTACATGCAAAAGAATGAAGCTTGACCACTACCTCACACCATACACAAAAATCAACTCAAAATGGATTAAAGAACTAGACATAAGACCTGAAACCATAAAATACATAGAAGGAAATATAGGCGAAACACTACGGGATTTGCACATCAAAGACATCTTTACAGACACATCACCCAAAGCAGTGATAGTGAAGACAAAGATAAACAGCTGGGACTACATCAAATTAAAGAGCTTCTGCACAGCAAAAGAGACAATAACAAAAACAAAGAGAAACCCCACCCACTGGAGAACATTTTTGCACCCAACACTAATGATAAAGGACTGATCACAAAAATCTGCAAAGAGCTGATGAGACTCAGCAACACAAAGAAAATAATCCAGAATAATACATATTCAGAAGTAACTACAATTCAAGGCAGAGTACAGTCCATCACCTGAGAGAGAAAAATGCCATCTAAGGGAGCTTAGAAGAAGAAAAGAACACGTCTGGCTATAGGGACCATAGTTTCTTGGAGCAGGTGGCATCTGAACTGAGACCTGTGGGATTTAAAACCAGAAGGACTGAAGAGAGAGCATTCAAGTCAGAGGAATGGTTGGTGCCAAGGCCCAGAGGGGCAGATGCCAAGACAGTGGTGAGTCTGTGAGGACCTTAGAAAAAGGAAAAGAAATAAAACCAACTCTTAACTTAAAAAAATAAAACCAACTCATGTGTTCCACTCTGTCGACAGTCCTTATAATAGGTGATTAAAAACACATATAATAAATGAATTAATTTAGAAAAGACCATAGAGGAGAGACTTTGGAAGCTCTTGAATGTCACAATAAGGGACTGGATATTCTTCATGAGTGACGTAAAACTATAAAGAGAGGGCACGATCCACAATCTGAGTTCTACATTAACTAGGAATTTAGTCTACAGGTTGACTTGTAGAGAAACTTGGGGACAAAAGACTGACAAATGGTCCCAGCAAGAAGGAATGAAACCCAGATATAGATGGTGGACACTAGCATGGAGAAAGGGCATGGATTGCAAAGGGTTAAAGCCCAGAGGAAGAATTTCCCTTCCCCTTAGTGTTCCTCCTTCTCTATATCATTGGAGGCAATACAAAATTCTTACATTGACTGAAATAGCACTGGGTATAAACAGTGCCTCAACAGGAGAGGAACTGTTTATAAATAGATATGCATTATAATATGCATTAATTATACTGACATTTTTGTCTATACAATCAACCACTGATATTCCCAAATATCTACCTAGAAGTTTCCAAATAGCTATCTGTTTTGAATATAAGCCAAACACTCCAACTTTAAACCATGTTTTTGCTTTTTAATCAAGTCTTAGGATGTGGGGTGGGGGTGGGGAGGTCAGGTAGATAAACCCAAGACCTCTATCTTCAGATAACCAAATGAATGCTTCATAGGTCAATGGCTATCTATTCCAACTTTCTGTCCTGACCAGTAGTCTACTCACACAGCTCTCAATCTAAGCAATTTTGTTACAGTCTCTGAATTCTTCAGAAAACAAATTTAAAAAGGAACTATAGTCTGGCCCTGTACCATACAGCTTCATAGTTGGGAAGCTCTTCACTAAGTCTGGTAGCCATTCCAAATTTTAAAAAATGGAATCTCAGCAAAAATTGTGTTGATACATTAGTCAGTAACAATGTAGTGAGCATTGTGGCCAAAGGGGACCCATAAAAACAAAACCCTCTCTTCTGCCCTCTTCTTCCCAGGATAGAGAGAATCCAAAAGAATATGAAACACATGTCCAGCTCCTCACTCCTAGGCTCACCCTTTCTGTAAACCCATTGGGGAGGTAGGGGGGTCAGATAAAATCCTCCCAAAGTTTCCTCTTCTGGGAATGGAGGCTCTCTCCATGGAAGAGCACACAGACATAATTTAGATGAGCGTTAATTGGTAGGAATTATGTCCATGATATACTGTTAAATAAAGAGTGTTGAAAGGCAGTTTTAGGCAAAAGTAGTAGATATCCGCCACAGAGTATTGGCAGCACTGAACTCTTGTAGGAGAGATGATGACTATTTTTAATCTTCTTCTTTTTCTTTACCTGTAATTTCTCAAGTATCATTCAAAAAGGAAAAAATGTTTTTCCAACAAGAAAAAGTCATATTTAATTTAAAAATTGTGAACATAACAATGAAAATTATGTCACCACAGCTAAGTAGTCTTGTTTTCATGGCATAATAGTTCGGGCGCAATGTCAGGGTTTACCAAAGGGCAATGCCAAGACACTCCTGGGCATGGCTGGAGCACTTTCCTGGCTAAGAAGCCCCACTCCTGATGCCATCCATTCCTGTACAGCATCACTGCCCACAAATATGACATGTGGTCCCTTCAGTAGATTCCAAATTTTCCTTCAGCAGCAATGACCAGAAAAACAAAGATTTGTCTTCATTCTTTTTTCTCCAAATACATTTTTTTTTCTCTTCTGTCCAGATTTTCTGAAAACCAGACAACATTCACCATTCTCACTCGTTAAAATTGTGCCCTGCTGGTGACCACAGAGGCCACTTACTCATCATGGAGATGCCTTTGCTTTGGCTGTGTTTACAAAACTCCTTAGAAGCAAAAACTTTCGTACTAAAATGTTAATCTGTCTCCTAGTGATCAGTCAGATACCTTACTGGTGTGATTTATCACCGTCACATGAGAGAACAAGACACTGAAAAGTACGTATTCTAACCACACACAATCCGTCTTTCTCCCCACTGTGTTTACCCCTCTAGTTCAGGGCCAAATAAACAAACCATAAAACTAAATCTCTTTCAAGACTCTGTGTCCTTTGCAAGCAAATCAGTCACAAATGGAATGCATCTCAAATTTAATTTACTGATGGCCATGTATTACAATGAGGTCAGAATGTGATTTTTCAAAATGTTAAATCATTTTGTCTATTGTCACTGCTAAAGCATCTCGTTAACCCACAGGCACATTTCAAATTATTTTCGTTAACTATTCTCTTTAAGTACCAGGAGTGATTATATAAGTTAAATTAGAAATAGAATATTCAACTTTAATTTTCTTCTTATAATAGGTCATTTTAAAGGAGATCAAAGTGATTTTTATAGCAGACTGATAGAAATGATACCTCTTTAGGATTAAGATAGGCTTTTAAAAATAAAAAGGAACCAGCAAATATACTCCTACTAATGCTTCTCCCACTAATCCTTCTCTTTAACTTTATTGTTTGTTGGGGGAACAGGTAAAAGAGAAGCTGCTAGTGCCAATTCAAGATACCCTCTGGCTCAGGAACAGGGCTGTGATAATTAAAGAATAAAAGAAGGTCTAAGATGCCATGGACATGATTTCCCCTGATGCCCTCTCCAAACACTGTGAGGCTCCATCTTCTCACTCCCTATTGTGCTGAAATTAATCTGCAGTTTTGGCTTCACCAGAAAGGGTAGGGAACTGCATAATCACCATGTACAGTAGTCAACTGTATCTTCATCTTTATCTTAGCTGGTCCTTAAGCAAAAGAAAGACAGCAGACTCTTCCTGCCAAGCTCAACTTTGAGCACAACAATTGATTATCTCACTTTCAGTTTGACCACCTGGGGGTCTAATATTATTTTATGAATGGCAGCCACCATCATATAGCAGGCAGGACTGTCATAAGGAACTGTTTGGTAAGTCAGAGATAGAGTGCTAACTCAAATGTCCAAGAGAGCCCAGTGGGTAACTTAAAGAGTGATGCAAACCAAGGGTCAGCTAAAAGGAGAGACAGGACTGAGAACTAAAGCATACACTTCCGTCAAAGTCAACTGGTGAGTGTGGCCAGTGCTATCGAATCTTTTGATTTTTCCATGATTGAGAGGCCTGTCATCTTTCTCAGATATTTAAATGTAAGTATCAGATGAACAGGGAGGTTCCACAGTTAATTGAGTACTTTCAAAACAGATGCAACTGATTGCTAGAACAGCGTACACCCAGAAACCAGAGTAAAACACCCAGCAAGTACTGGGAACCAATGGCAAAGATGAGTAAGATATCCAAAGCCTTTCCATTTCTATCCTCAAAGAGTAGCATGTTATCACAAAGCAATGAGTTTCAGGAAATATTTTGGGACAACAGTTAATATTCCTCAGACTATATATCACAATAGTTACTGTCTAAATAGCTTTTCCTAAGGTGCAACTTGGAAGATGGCTCAACTGAACCAACTACAACTGCTTAAAAAAAAAAATTAAATGAAACAAGGGAAAACAGAAGGATTTCCATATTTTAAAAATTAATTTTATGCTAGCCTCTCTGATCCTGGACATGTTCAACTGGAGGTGTCATGTATCTGGACAGTATAAATTCCTTGCTTTGCATTATTTATAGCACACTAAGTTAATGACAAATCTCTACTCCAATTTCTGCCATGTACAGCCAGCCATCCTACACTGTATCATTTAGGGAGTCATTAAGAGGAAATGATCCAGTCAGACCTTCCCTTCTTATGCAAGGATGACACCATTCTTAATAACATTACCTGTTATGTTAAAAAATACTCTTTGTTGTTCCGAAAATGGTGTTTGAGCTACTTCCATGTGCCAGAGGCCTTAGAATTTGGAAAAACAAGATGGATAAAGCAAAGTCTTTGTTCTATATGAATCCTAGTCTTGGTGTGTTTGCCCTTATAAAATCTAACCAAATGAACGTATGAGAATAAAACATGTATATGAACAAAATACTGCAGTGTGCAGGCATGGGAGTCACTAATTCTGCATGAGAGGTAGAGAAAGGGACATTTGAACTAGGCTTTAAATGACTGTGAAACATAGGAAGGGTTGTCTCAGAACATGATACCTGATCTAGAATTTCAGATTCATAAAATGTAAGCTCTGGTTACCAAGTGATTAGCAAATAATTTTTTTGCTTTACTTGTTTTCAACCTGAATTTTCTTTTTGGTTTGTTTCTGTTTGCTTTGTTTTCATGAAAAGCACTTGAAAATTTATAAATTCTCTTTACTAAGTCCTTTTTGCCCTTGAGTTTAGTTGGGGTCAAATTATAAATATTTCTCATTTCTTCCCCTAGCTAACTTTCTTTAAATAGGATACCATAAAGTGACACAATGACATTTAATAACAAACTCAATGCATAAAACTGCTGAAGTGTTCGAAAAATATAAAAGCTTTATGACAATACATATCAAATGATACAGAATATGAAAAAGTCCTGAACATTAGCAGGATTGGCTAGAAATAAACCCATCATAAATTAACCACACTTTTATACAAGTAGAATGGCAATTATATGGAAACAAAGAAAAAATTTCAGAACCAGTACTTTTTATGTTATTAGATTGATGTCCCAACACTATGGATGGCTCATTGTCATTTGATGCTTGTGCCAACCTATTTAATTCTTGAGGCCTTAATTACGGTACTTCCCAGGAGATGAACTGTGGGTGAAAAATCATGAGCTTTTTGTAATACAACAAACCAACTGGAAAAAAAAAATCTGAGATTGTGTGAAAAATGAGAAAACATCATGTATTTTCAGATTTATCTTGCCACATGCCTTCAAGATAATTATCATTTGTCATTTTGGTTTATACATGAAAAAATCTGATAAAAGATAGGCAAAATTAAATCAAATGCTTTTAGCAGGCACTTAATGAATTCCCCCTACTAATGTTTACATTGCCAGGCTATCTATTTGTACATCATCTGTCATTTGCTTCCAAAGGCTTCTATTTTCTGATATGATACTTACAGTGTGTTATGAATCAGCTAATTATACAATAACCTTTACCAGAAGCAAAACCAGAATTACATGGATTTCAGGGCAGTTATTTCTAATCTTCACTTTAAATTACATCTGTCTCTTAAGTCAGAAAAAGAAAAGAGAAGCAGTTGGTAAATAAGCCACCCACAGCTAAAGCAGTTGATGGATTTATTCTGTTGGACAACAATGGTTAATAAGAACTGTAAAGGAAACAATTTATATTTGTATAAACTGAATGCCATGTATAAACACAAGGTTTTCATTTGTAATTAAAAATACAGGTTGACCCAGACTTATTCTTTACCTGGTGAATTGCTCATGATACAGAAAAATAGTCTCTAATGAGCTTTATAATGCTCTTCCTAAAAAGGGACAGTGAGGAAGACATGAATAAATAATCCTCCATTTTCATATTGATTCCTGTGGATAAAGAGGTTCAGCACCTTCATTTTTCCTATTCTTCACAATAAGGCCTCCAATAATTGCCTCTGTGATGAGAAATGTTCTGCTTTGACTTATTCTGTGCCCTTTGGACAAAATATGTCAAATGATGAAATGTCTCCCCACTTTCTATCCTAGCTCCTCTACCCTTACCCTCTACCCTGCCACCATTACAGTATCAGCACATGCATGATTCCCAGACACCAGACAAATGTGGGCAATTGTGTTGAAAAGGGGAGAGAATCAGGGAGAATGAGTTCCTTCTTTCCATCACATGTCATCACTAGGAGGGGAAAGAATTTGTTTTAATTTGGGTGGGTAGGTCACATGGGTTAGCCCATACATGAGTCTGTGAACTGATGGTTCCCATCAGATAAGTCAGTGTGAGAGGGATGTCTATTTCCTTGGGGGGATATTGACAATATGGTTTTGAAAAAAGGTACACAGCTCTTTACCCTAAGTTCTGTCACAGGAATCCTACTGTGATCTTCCTCAGGTGCTTTTCTGGGGTCAGTTGGCCTCTTGCTATCACACAACTATCTCACACCACACAATTTGTGTGTAAATGCTAATAATCACAAGTATGCTGAGCCAAACACAAACATGCATATGTTCCAATATGGAGTTTCGGGATCCTCCCAGGAAGTGATATAGAAGAGCTGAGGTTTACTTTGAGGCCTTCACCTGATATTCTTTACACACATCCTTCCCTGACTCATCTCTTTTAGCAAAGTACATGCAATGACAGCAAACTACTCACACAGATTTATCACACAGATAAGCCAAGGAAAAGAGATACCCATTTTTTTTAATTCCCTCCTCAATCCTTCATTTCATTCATATTTTTTGTCTTATTTGAGAAGGAAAGAAATTCTCTACATACTTAGCAATCAGATTGTCATCTATCAGATCTGATAAGTACTTTCATAATCCTCAGTGATGAAGAAACATATGAGAGAGAAGCAAAAGTCAAATCTCTGGACTTCCAAGGATTGGAAAAATAGTCTGAGAAACATAACCCTTTGCCCATCTCATTGGGTAAACCACCAGATCGGGGTACAAATTACCTACCAATCCAGCAAATTACCCACCAATCCATCCAATCTCTCTTTTGGAGAGATATGGAATGTCCATTACATTGAAAGCCTTAGGGAGAAATTTGCTCCTCTACCTACCTCCCATCTCACAAATTTTTCCTTCAGAGTCAAGTTTAAGAAAGGACTTTTTAATGCCTGCTGTCTTCACCTTTTTACCTCCCACGTAATTGTCTAATTGAATTCTTATCTCTTCATCTTTCCTTCCTCCCTACAACTCTCTCCAACACCTAACAAGTCTTTGGGAAAGGTCATTTAGAATTTGCCCTTTCATTAGATGCCTCTGCCAATCCTCCCACCAAGTTAACCACCCTGACTTCATCTTGTCATAGTGCTCATGACAAGGCTCCACAGGTAACCTATACCATAGGGAGTCTTGTGCTGACCCATCTGGTCCTCAGCCTTTTTAAACCAGAAAGCAGACAGATATTGACCACAAATCAAAATACATTCATCTTTTAAGGACAATCTTATTTTAATGAAGTTTATAGAGACTGTTGTATAAATCAGAAAGCCAAGTTATTAACTTATAATAAAAATATAGCTGCCTATGACACCAAAGCATGTCTACCAGTGTGTCCTGCCTGCCTGAGAAGTTAAATTTCACATAGATTGCCTGCAAACACAGAACCAGAGCTCACAAAGGGAGAACATTCTACAACTTAAACATTCCGTAGCTTGTCATTAAGTCTCACTTTACTTCCAATAAAGTCCCAGCTTCCCAGCGCTGCAGTGAGACCCAAATATATTAAGTCAATTGAATTCATATTTGTCCCCTTACCCTGGGTAGTACTTAGACAGGCACTGCCAAGATTGATCTCTAAACTCAACTTTCCAATTTTCTATACATTAACCAAAAATCATCCTCATTAGCAACTTCTCTTTATAAAGTTTGATGTAGAGAATCAGGTTGCAAATCAAGTGTTGCTGACTTTGGATCACATGCCCGCACTCCCTTCTGTTTGAACTATGAGGTGTTCCTAATTTACCCATTTTCAAATTCTGAACATTGTTCCCTCTACCTCTACCAGGACCAGCCTGGCTCCCTGAGCTCCTTGCTGACTTAAGCCTTGCCCCATAATCTGTTAATGACTTCATGGGAAATAAAGAATCTTAGACTGACAGATTGAAGTCAGTCTCTCTGTTGATCCAAGTAGGCCTCTGCCCCAGTTCTGAAATTTTACCTTACCTCTTACAAATAATCCCTAGCCTCAGCAGCCCATTTCAGTGTCTGGGGACTTGCCTCATTTCCCCATGACTAAGTCTCTGCCTTGGCCAGAGTTCCCTTGGTACTGGAGTACGGCTGGCCCTCCTCATGGCAAGTCCCTGTTCCTTGCTGTCACTGCAGGAATCTCAAACACCTGTTTCCTCCTCCTTCCACTTGGTATGATCTGCCTCTCTCCTTCTTACCAGCCCATTCTAATCTGTAATTTGCTCTATTCCAATCCCTAACAAGTCATCCAATCTCCAGGCCCAGGTCCTTCTGCTTGTCCATCCCTGGCTCAGCCTATCTTAGCTCTATTCTCATACATAAAAGAGACAAAAACAGTAAGATACAGTAACTTTTCATTTTCCAACTATTCAGACTGACTTTAGTCATCTAATAAAGTAAAATTGAAAATATCACTTAGAAATTTATCTCTCCCCATAAGAAATACATTGAAATAGCGTGAACTCAGTCCACATGAATGGGCATTCCCAAACTCTACCATGAGAAAGAACACTGGCTTAGAAATCAGAACACATTCCATTTAATAAATTTTGCTGTGCACGGAAATGTATCTTTGCTTCTCTATCCCTAAGTTAAAATGATAGGACTTAACCTGATGACTTTGAGTCTTTTCCAATTCTAAAAATTCCATGACAATGAAAGGGATCAGTTTTATATTTGTTGATATGTGTGTGTGTGTGCGCGCGCGTGCACGCCTGCTAATTTAAACCAGAGACTGTTCACCAGAAACTTTAAGTCTGAGAAATTCCTATAGCCAAATTTTGACCAAAATCAGTGCTACAGTACAAAAGAAATGAGATTTGTCTCTCTTTGTTGTCCCCTGACCTGTGGCCGGAGACTTGGCTCAGGCCTGGGCCCCCAAAAGGAGGAACAGCTGGGCCCTGCTGGGACAGCCCAAGCGGAGACGCACCAGCTCATATTGCAGTGATCCAAGGCTACCCAACAGCAATTTGGCTGCCCCCCAACCAGATTATAAATTCCTCAAGGCAGGGAACACATCCTTTATATTTTTCCTGTATCCATATGGTGCAGTGGGGAAAAAAAGATTTTTGGGCTAGCAGCCCAGTCAGAAGCTGAAGAATGCTATCCACCCCCACCCCCAGTCAGCCTCCTCCTTTATAATCACAAGAGGAAGACATTCAGGAATAGCTTTTAAGAAGTGACTCCCGTCTTCCTGAGAAGATATGTAAGTAGTTCATGTTCACCTACACTTGAAGGGGAAATTCAAGTCCATTGATGTATTGAACAAGATGAGACATTCCTCCATCAGTAGGATAAGAGGCCAGCCAAAGTGTTCTGTTGTGTTAGCATCCCATTCAGTGATATGCTAAGCTGAAGCACCCCCACCAGCCCCACCCTCAAATAACACTGTCTTATTTATCTGAAAAGCCAGACCAAAGACAGCCCTGTTCAGGCATCAGCTGTGACTGAAATCGACGCAATGAGAGACACCAGCCAGAATTGGTGGGTCCTACTTTACCTCTGCATCACAGCAGCAAGGTTGGTCAGG
>NW_023604295.1:26785021-26800755 GCF_014898055.3 Talpa occidentalis
ACTGGGATAACTTTTTAAATGGAAAGAATGATCCTGGGTCTTCTGGTACAAATTCTACTCACACTTTTATTTTTTCATTTTTTTTTAATTTTATATATTTTTTACATCACTTTTCATTTTTGCACAACGCATGCATTTTCATCTTGGTTATGGTCCCATACAATTCCCGCCCCCCCCTTGTTTTGATCTTACTCCCTCCTCTCCCCACCCCGCAGTGTGTCTCTGGTTTATAGTTGCTGGTTAATTTTGATTTTTACTTTATTATAATTAGTCTTTTTCCTGGTCCCTTATTTAGGTTTTCTAAATTCCTGCTATGAGTGAGACCATCTGGTATTTTTTTTTTTCTTTCTGGCTTATTTCACTGAGCATGATCCCTTCCAGATCCATCCATATTGCTGCAAATTGCATGAGTTTATCTTTTTGATTGCTGAGCAATATTCCATGGTGTATATATACCACATCTCCTTGATCCAGTCATCTATTTTTGGGCATTTGGGTTGTTTCCATAGCTTAGCTATAGTCACACTTTTTAAAAAGGAGGAAAAAGAATTTATTCCAGAATATTGGCTTTCACATTTAAGTCTTCTGAAATCTAAATGAAATCATTGAGAGAACTGCAGGAAGCTAGAATTTTGTAGCAGGAAGCTAGAATTTTCCTGCTGTGAGAAATGACACCAGTATGGGCATAACTTGTGAATGAAGAAAATATACCTAAATATATTTTTTAAATCCCTTGCATTGTTCAAGTCTCTTCAGTTTTTGGAAGGAAGAGAAATATTTCTTACCTTCTAGATCGTAGTTGTAAATTAAACAATTCCACTGACATCTCATCTAAATGTAAAGATTGACTTTGGAAAAGACAAAAGAAGAGGATTTGGAGAAGAAGAGAGGAGAAAGAGAAGGGAGAGAAGAAGATGAGATACTAGAAGAGAAAGAAGACAGGGTGGCTGTAGAAGGACGGGCAGGAGAAAGAAGCAGCCAGTGGGATCTGACGCTTTTTTTTTTAAGATTTATTTAATTTTATTCAAGAACTGGGGTACAGGTCAGAGGAGCAGCAGGGTGAGAGGATTCATCAGAGACAGAGTGAGGAGCAGAACAGGTGGATCTACTGAAACACTGCTGAGGGGAGAGCGGGCAAGATAGGAGAGGTCTGCTGCGCCAGTCAGGATTGAATCTGCGCTGCAGAGGCTGCAGACAGCTTCACAGTGCTGCACTCAACCGGCTGTGCCACGGGGGAGGCCTGGGAGCTGATGCTTTTTTGTTTCAAAAGGGACTTGGTGGGCCTCCCTGGTGATGCCAGGGGTTAAGACGCAACCTATGAAACTATCCACAGCCACTGCAGCGGGAATTCAATCCCCGGCCAGGGAGCAACCCACATGGCGCAGCAGACCTCTTTGTCTTGCCTGCTGCTTCCCTCGGAAGTGTATTTCAGTCTGCCTGTTCTGTTCCCCACTCTTTCTGGTGAATCCTCTCTACCCCCCTGCACCTCTGGCCCGTAACCCAGTTCTTATATGCATAAATAAATAAATCTTAAAAAAAAGGGGGGGACTTGGTGAATGAATTCCAATTTTCTTTGCCTGAACTGGCTTTCATTGATGTTGATATAGCTAGAGGGTGAGTGCATGTAGTTTCAACATTGTTAATATAATGCATCAATATCTTCCTTTCATTAATCAGCCATGGATGGCCTGGGAAATTGTGGCATGCAGGGATATATGAAATGCCCACACAGCTGTACTGCCCACTCGTACCAGGAAAGGGGGAGACTATAATTTTGTAGAACGTGAACTCAGAGGACGGCCCTTTACACAGGGAACAGCATTTACCTTTACACTAATGTTCTGAAGCCATAATTATTCCAGTGATGCTCTAAAGTTTCATGGCCAAGGAGAGACAGAGCCACAACAGAAACCACATCAGCTTGCCACCGGCACCTCTTTTGCTGACAATCTGCTGCTCCTTAGGGCTGATGCTTCAGGTGGGTATTCGACTTCATCTAAGGTTTGGTAAGATCAGCCTCTTCCACTGGCCATTAACAAAATGAGTTCTTATAAATGACATAAAGTTTTATAAAAATACCGAGTCTTCTAAAATAATCAAATCTGAGAGACCCTGGTTCTCAACCATCACCCGTGCTGCTAGAAAAGCCCACCTACAATGACACTTGCTTCTCATTCTGGCACATTGAAAGACTTCATTTTAAAATCAAAGACAGAACCATTCCTGGGACACATATACCCTTACAGAGTTAAGTGTTTTCACACAAAGTGTAATTTCCAAACGCTCTAAGCAATATACAGTTTAAAATCCTCATTGCTCCACCATCAAGCTGCTCATCACATGATTCAGTAAAAGTCAAAGATCAGCCTTTCCCTTGCTGCCCATTCTATTGCTCATGATTTTTTATTCTAAATTAATTCAATATGTTCACATTTTTCAGAATCTGGAAGGGGTAGATCATTCTTTAGCAATAACTCAAAATCAAATGAAAACCAATATAGCGCACCGGGAATTGTCTAATGGGAAAAGCCAGAGAGACTATGGATGAAATGTAAATTTTTCTGAAGACCAACAAGAAAAAAATACTGATTCCACCCTGATATGCAGGACTTGTGGAGTAAGGAAGAAAACATTGCCGACCCCAAAAAGAGAAGAAAAACAATTACTCTTTTACCTTCAAAACTATAATGATGTTTGCTTCATGGAAGATATTGATTCAGTTTCTCTCACTTAACATCCCCACCCACCTGCATCCTCTGGACCAACAGTCTCTGCAGGATTGTGCGGTTGATAAGAAGGGCAGAATTTCACCCAGTCCCACTGCAGACCTGCTAACTCAGAATCTAGGTATCAAGAAGTCTACTCCTGGGCCTCCCTGATGCCCTAATGGTTAATGTCTCAGTGCTGTCACCTCTTGAGTTCAATCCCTGGCCAGGGAGTTAACCCACATATGTTGCAGCAGACCTCTCCTATATCCCCGCTGCCCCTCAACAGTGTATTTCAGTAGATCTGCCTTTTCTGCTCCCCACTCTGTCTCTGGTGAATCGTCTGACCTCCCCCTACCACCCCCACCTCTGACCTATACCCCAGTTCCTCTACACAAAAATTAAAAAAAAGCCCGCCCCCACAGATGATTCATACACACATTCATATACATAGATCTACTGAACCTCCTCACAGAAGAGAAGTACTCCTTTTCTTGGAGATTACACTAGAAACCATAATTCACCAAAAATAACACTATGCAATAGTAGGGGAAAATGTAAATAATAACTTTACTATTGTAGAACAATAATTCTACAGAAGTTACCTCTAAATAATAAGACTGATCTTATTTTTAAAAGAATGATGATTTTCTAACTTATTTCAAAAATAAACTGTATGATAGACTTCACATCTTTTTTCTAGACTATTTTGTTGACATTGATATAACCAAAGGTTGAGTGATTACACTTTTTCATGTGTAAATAAAGATAATATTGCTTACCCCACAGGATTGTGGTGAGAATTAAATAAGATAATGTGTGAACAGTGCTTGGCATATGGCAGACAGTCAGAAAATAGTAGGCACTATTAGTAACCATCATTACTCATTTTTGTACCAGAGCCAAAGTGGACTAACTGGCCAATTAACTGACCTCCTAATCAATTTAATTCTCTCCTCTGCCCTTTCAGCGATGTACCCTGTATATTACAGCAAAATTTAGTTTTATACTCCTTAAATTTTTAGATATGTATGTGATGAGGCTAAAGAAATTCTTCAAGTATACCAGACATTAAAATACCGATTCTACATTCTCCTGTGACTCAAAAATAAACAGTATAATATTCACCAGCACAATTATAATTAGAATAGAAAATGTTTCCACTAGACTTTATCTCATGACAGTCAAAGATTATCATCAGGTTACCATACCCTCCGCATTCTCTCCCAATGTGACAAAGCTACCACAATCTATATCTGTCTCCACAGTTGCCATTTCTAATCCTAGCCTCAGAACTGTGAGCCATATAATTATCACTATGCCATATTAGCATTTGTGGTTCCCCCGATACTAATGGGATGCAAAAGGTGACATGTGTATGGATTGTGTCAAGTTGTCACACTGCACGAAAACATGGTCCCAATCCCACAGGCTGTAATATCCACCTAATGATACACTCTTGTCACAGAAGTACATAAATAGCGTTCAGCTGCCCGTTAAGGCAGTAGGATGAGCTCAGGGGGATGTATGTGAATGAGTGATCACATGTCATACGAGATGATTAAAAATGAGTGGGTCCCTTTTAGAGATTAGTGGTTGTTAAATTATTTCATTCACTTGCTATTCATGATGAATAATAAATCACTCTCAGCGTCTGCTCTCCTATTCATTTATTACATGAGAATGTTTAGAAGCTAATTACTCTGATATAGCCTACCCAGCAAGAAGAGAGTGAGGGGATGAGAAATTACAGTTCTGATTGCACTGTTTTTAATATTGAACCTGACATTTAGCCACATTTTTTTCAGAATTACCTATAGTACGCATCCATTGCCAGTTTCTTTCAAGCTTCTTCTAGAATGTCCTAGTGTTTTAAAGGTTTTTTGGAAAGTCTTTGAAGATCAATATGTCTACTAATCTAAACTAGCACTTACTAGAACTGTAGAACTTCGTCTCTATTAGGCAGGTATCTGGAGCATCTTATTGAGCATCTGCTGAACTCTTCACAAGATATACAAAATACAGCACACTCAACCTCTTTAAGAATTCAATTCATTGATCCCTTCAGCCAGTGCTTGTTGAGTGCCTACTACATGCTGGACACCCTGATTAAGATTGTGGGAAAAAGGAATATAAGCCACGTTCTTGGCTCTGAAAGAAACTAAAATCAAATCAGGAAGGCAATTGATTTACATAAAATGATATGAAATTTCATTTTATAATAAGAAATTCAATAAAGATTTACTGTACCTGAACATTGAGCCATGCACTGTTAGGCGATTTTGCAAACAGTCATTTATACTTTGGGTTGAGTCTTACCATCATTCTACAGATGAACAAGTTGCAAGTCAGATATAAAATTTGCTTATGATCAGACTGCTGCTCAGTAGAAGAACTGAGACACAAACCCCTCTGAACTCCAAACCTAGTACCCTTTCCAAAATCTCATATATTTCAAACATAATATATGAGGTAACTAAATGCTAATTCATGTGGCTAGAAGACTGAGTTTTGTACTTCAGAGAAAATGGCCCAGAGTTATCAAATAGGCCACTGATGAGTCTTTGAAGGGTGAAAATGTACCGGTGACAGAGAAGAAAGGGGAATACAGAATCAAAAGCACATGGACTAAAATGAGAGAGGACATGGAAGAGCTCTTTCAAATTGAACTCAAGTAGACCATGTAAACTGTGGGGACTAGTTTATTAGGTATCCCAGGTAGATGGGACCAGATTTTGAAGGGTCTAGAAATGTAAACAAAGAGCTATTAGTTATCATACAACAGGAAAGAGAGCTACTAGAATGATTCTATTCTTGACCAAACCGGTTCCTCTGAGCTATCTTTTCAACCAGGCCTCATCCTTAGCCCATGGGATCTGCAAATTCTCATCACAGACAATTTTGCTTATACCACAAAGTCAAGAGACTGGAACAAACCCTAGCATAGCTTCTATCAGTGCAAGATCATGTCCCAAGTATAGCCCCAAGTCCCTTCAAATGCCTGCTGAGGAATTCAACTCTGTCAAAAGAACATATTATTAATTAATTCCTGTTAAAACCTGACTATAGGTCCCTCATCTCTCTTTGCTTGGAGCATTTACTTTAGGAAACTGCAAATATAAATCCTTTCATTGACTCTTTGAGATGTATCTTCTACAATCCAAGAATATCTTTCTCAAGGAGAACTTTCTTTGAAATACAATCACTAGTGAAGGTAGGGCCTGTCTCCCCCCAGTATCTTTGGGAGGACAGGAGCTTAACTTTGATAAGCACCAATTATCAAACAGAGATAATGGCCTTATCACCTGGATCACCTCCACTCCTTCCAATAGCCTTCAGTAATTTTTCTTTTTTATACCCCAATATTTAAAAAACCTACTACCTTTTGTTTCAGTGGAGTTTACTTCAGTTTATACTGGCATCACTCTCCTCTACTATAGCAACTTAAAAAAAAATATGTCTTGCCATCGTCAATAAACACCCAGCCCTGTTACTCTCTGGCAGTATTGGGCAAAGAATAACAATAACAGCAATGTACAGCTTCACAGTGAGGAGCACAATGAGGCCCTTTCCCCCATAAAATCCCTTGGTGAATCCTCATCACCTCCAGGTTAAAGTCCAATTATTGAGCATGGCACAGAAGGTCTTTGAAGACCTAGTTCCTCTCCACCATTCCAGCCTCATCTTTCACCATTCCCCAACCCAGTGTTATATCCAGTTATGAAATAAGCTTGCCATTCCTGAAAGTAACCACACTTGTTTCTTACCTCCATAATTCTGCAAAGACACTTCCTTTGCCTGGGCCAGTAGAAAAACAAAACTAGCATTTATTGAGGACTTAGGTGTGGTAGGATCTATCCAAGAAACTTACTTAGCCCTATTAATCCTCACAATTTTATAAAGCAAAATTGCACATGAGGCAACTAAGGCTCAATGAGCTGAAGTAATTTGCCAAAGGTCACTCAGAGAGTGGCAAAGCAGGATTCAAACCATGAATAGTAATCCCCACCCCTTGACTCAGTTGTTACTTAAGACCAAACACATCACACTATTTCCCTCCCCATGAGGCTATTTTTTTTTTTCTACCTTGTTTCTATAACAAAATTCTAGGCATACAACAACAATCAGCTCAAGATTCTTTACCACTTGAGAGGGTGCCAAACCCTCTCCTCTCTGCTGTTCTATATTCACTGTGGTTTAAGCTTTGTCATTACAAGGACAGTGTTTTTCAATCATCTGTGGGTATATGTATTCTCACCTTGAAGGTAGACTGGCTCATTTTCATCTCAAAGCCAGAACTTGCCCCCAGACACAAACTCAGTTAAGGTGTGTTGTATAAATTCTTGAAAGTAGAGAAAGAGATGAGTGAATTAAGTAATTGGAAAAGTTTTAGTAGTGGGGGCCTAGGTTAGTATTTGTGAAAGAGAAGTGCACATCTACTTTGCTTGGGATTATTAAAAGAAATAAAACTGATCTACTCAGTACCTATATGCTGAGACTCTTCTGTTTGCCTAGCACCATAGTGAACTCTTAGAAGACACTGAAACTTCCAGAATGGTCTCTGGGAGAACCATGGGCAGGTACAGGGAAATCCAGAGAAGTGGGGTGTTGGGAATATGCATTGGAGGAAAGAATTTGCAGTTCAAATTGATGATTTACAAAACATTAGGGATGAAGACATCTGCATTTTTCTATTTTATTTTTTCAACAAGTAATAGGAAAATTATTTGTCAATCATAGAAGAAAATCTCAGGATAGATTTCTCTTAGGTGGCAAGGCAGGAGAGTGATTTTGAATGAGTATTGGGTTAGTGGCTGCATCAACAAGATTGCAGTATGACTAGCGTTGCAGCATTCTCAGGATAAATCCAAATTGTTTGCTGTTTTGCATTAATTTACATGCCAAATTAAGAGAGTTTTAACTCACATCTGTGGGAGGAGGGAGAAAGAAATTAATACATTCTGTATAATTATATTCAAACCCAAATTAAGAGGCTGTTATGCATATCATATGCAGAATAGTTTAGTAAATTCATCAACTTAATCAAGCCCCAGGTGAAAGATGGTGAGCTACAGTAGGTGGTGTGCTGGTACTGTTTAACTACTGACTCTCAGGAGAAAAACAGTTATGATGCATAGTTTGCTGATTTAAATGGTGAAAATACTCCCATCACGGTCAATTTCAAGCTACTACTCTGACATTACTGAACACTGAGTCGGGAAGAGGTATGTACAGTTTGGCTCTCAAGAGATAGCACACCCCAATTCCAGCATCTCACTGTCTTCACCTGTAGATTAAAATTTCTCATATCTTACTTACTGAGTTTCCGAACTTAAGAATCACTTCTAAGAGACAGAACCTCTAACTAGTGAACAAAAACACCAGTGCTCATGAAAATGGAACTGTCAAGCCAAGAGCTAGATGTCTCTTGAGATTCTGAAATGTGTGGGCTCTTAGAGGAAGAATAAAAGCGTAAGAGTACAGAAACACAATTAATGAATTTCCTTCATGGGATGGTGTGTGAATGGAGGAACATATGTTGATGTAGTAAGGACTGAATTATTCTGCTCTTGGAACAATCCCCTCTGGCTCATCATCTCCTATGTGGATCTAGACACAGACCAGGCATGGATAAATGCACAGGCCACTATGGGAAAAGAAAGCAAGTATCTGACAACCTTGTAATTTTCTGCTGACTGCCTCTCCTTCTAGATTCTGAACCCCGAAGAGTATCAAACGTCTTATTCAATAAGACCTGACACAAAATTGGCTCTGTACTAAGGCATTCATTGAATAAGGAAATGGATATTCTTGCATGGAAAAGATTACTTATAGGACACATGTACTGCTTATCAACAGGTACACTGGGAAGATAACACAGTCATAAATGGAAAACATTTTGAAAAATGAAGGAATTAAACAAATGCTGGGTATGATTATTACTATCTCAGAAGAATTTTCTATAAAAGAATTAGAGCAGTGCAGGATTTTTCAGTCATATATATTGCCAATAATCCCTTTATCCTAGATTCCTAGATATAAAAGTCTCCCAATCATGTGGTAAATGCCTTGAAGTATTGCCTTGTAAATTATTGTCAAAACATGATAGATTACCAGTTTCAGAAGCTCATGTGTAAAGTACCCCAGCCCCTGGGAAAATAAGAAAGTTTGTGATGGTATTTCTAAAATCCTCATTCCACCAGCAACTCTATAATTCAGAATGTTTGTGGGTTTTCAGTCAAAAATTTTCTGCTTGGATATTTTCTAGCTATGTCCTTTAAGTTTTTACTGAACACAGTTAAATTCTACTACATTCAGTTTATTAAACAGCAGAATGCAGGGTTGGTTGATCATTTGTTGGTCTGTCATTATGTACTACCTCAAAGTTTTCAAAAGTGGATATCAAGTAGGTGAAAATGATTAGGGAAAACTTTTCACATCGTGTATGTTACCTACAACTTTTAATAGACCTGTAACATGAGATGACCTCTTCCTCTCTACAAATTGAAAATCAGTTTCAAAGCCATGATGGGATGGAAGAGTCAAAAAAATGAGGGTCAACGATCTCAAATAGTTTGAGGTAAGAGGTAAGGGTGTATAGAAAGGAGTTAATTATTAGCAGCAGGGTAGATAATTAATTAATGAAAACATATTATTTTTTCTTTTAAAAATGGAGTTAAACATGAAGTATAGTATAGTTGAAAGGGATCTTTAAGAAGACTTAAAGCCTCCTTTTTCCCTCATGAATGAGTGATAGAAGCCCAGGAGAAGAGGCACTCAGTACCAGGTCCAGTGCTGGTCAGTGAACAGTTGGGTCAAAAATCTGATTCTTTTCTTGTCAGCATTCTTGACACCATACTGTGCCTTCTTTCCTCACTGATGGTTTTTACCCCAATACACATCTCCTGCTGTCAGATTATGATATTCAAAATCCTGTTTTATCTATTGGTATCTTCTACTTGGTGCTCAGTCTGTTTATACATTTTCTAGATTCATAATTGTTTCATAATTTGTTATTAATTTTACTGCCTTTCTCCAGGGTACTAATCTCCTTAACCCAAATCTATTTCTACAAGAACATTTATGATATTTATTTTATAGAGTCCCAACCATCTATCAATATTCAGTGAGTGTTAGGACATCTTATGTTGCAAGTGTAGTGATACTTGATGAAGATACTACAGTACATGAGACGGACATTGTCCCTACCTTTACAGAATTTACAATCTAGCAAAATGGTGAAGCAAATAACCAGATAATTATAACACAAAGTGATAAATGCTGTGATCAGAGAACTAGATATTTATGGGAAGGATTACTGTGTTTATTACCTATGCAATATGTCAAATTATTTCCAAACTTAGTGATTCAAAATAATGAACACAATTATCTCCCAAATTGTTTGGATTGGGTATCCAAGTATGGCTTAATTGAACACCACTGGCTCAAGATTTCTCATAAAGTTGCAGCCAAGCTGTCATCTAGGACAATGGTCTCATTTAAAGGCTCAAATGGGGATGAGGTGCCATTTGTTCTTAGGTTCACTTATGTGACTTTTGCAAGCCTCAAATGATTTGTTTCCAAACTCACTAGGATGTGTTAGTGGTATGGTGATGAGCATAGTTGCCTTCTAAAATCACTAGTATGGTTGCTGGCAGGCACCAGTTCTTCATTGTATGGGATTCTCTGTAGATAATTGAGGGCCCTCTAAAAAATTATGGTCTGAGAAAGAGAAAGAATCATAGAATAAGAAAAGGTTTTGGGGACAAAAGTCAGTTTTTCTAACCTAATCTTAAAATTGGTATCATAAGTAAGAAATGCATATTCTTTTGCTGTTTTCCATTTATTGCAAGTGAATTACAGGCCCAGCTCACATCAAAGGAAATAGGTTGCAGAAGAGCATAAATATCAGGAAGTGGATTTCACTGGGACCAACTTAGAGATTCCCTACCACAAGCACACCAAAAGTTCAGGGACTGAGACTATATGTCAATGGAGTCCTTTACTTCCCAATCCTGATGATATAGCTTCTGAGTGAACTTGAAAGAGTGAAGGCTAAGCATAAGTTGCTGGACTGGAGGGTGTGTGTGTTTGTGTGTGTGTTGTGTGGGCATGTTGGTGTGTAGGCAAATACAGGAATTGGGAAGCTGTGTTTTTTTTTTTTTTCCAGAAAGAATTATCTGTGCAAAAGTGCAATGTCAAAAGAAAGCAAGTTACCTATTCTAGAAGTACAAAAGTAAAGTGGAAGGTGGTAAAAGATAAGGTTGATTGGAGAGGCAAGTCAAAGGCTGCCCATCCACTTGCTATCCTTTGCTCCTCTATACTGTTTTCCGTTCTTCTTTTATGTTATCATTGGGTAGAAATCTGTTTTTGAAAGATATATCACTCAAGATGTTCTTGACTGCAAGCAAAATAATCTCCAACACTAACTTAACCAATCAGGAATATAATAATTTGCATAGATCTAGGTTTCCAAGGTTGACTAATTCAGTTGCTTAAAAAGAGTTTTCTCTCTCTGCTCTGTCATCTTCATTATTGACTTCATTTGCCTGGTGTCACATCACTACAACAATATCACATGATAGAAGAGAGATAAATCTGTCTGCACCTTTCCTACTTGAGATAGTAAAAGTCTTTCCCAGAAGTTCCCTGGATTTCCCCCTCTTACTTCTCAGTGGCTTGGATTCCATCATGTCTGATTCCTGAGTGAGTCACTGACAAGGGGAATGGAATTACCTTGGTTGATTTAGATGAATCAACTGAGGTGGGGTGATATTAGCACGTCAGAAACAAACATTCTCTATAGACAGCTTCAAATTTAGGTGATATTAGTCCCTCAAAGCACTGTTTTGCTTTGGTTTTCATGCTCTGGCCCTTAATCAAAGGCAATTCAAGGATTAGTTACATAAAATCTGCTTCTTCATTGACTATCAAACTGATTTTGTTTTTTTGTATTTTTTTAGTCTTATTTTTTTATTTTTATTATTTAAATTTATTTTTATATTCCCTTTACAATTACAACCCCTTATTTTGACCCTAAGCCCTCCTTTCCCGCCCCCCACTCCCCGTAGAGTGCCTCTGGTTCATAGTTGTTTGTCGATTTTGATATTTTCTTTCTTATAGTTATTCTTTTTCTGGTCCCTTATTTAAGTTTTCTAGATTCCTGCTATGAGTGAGACCATCCGATATTTTTCTTTTTTTTTTGGCTTATTTCGCTGAGCATGATCCCTTCCAGTGCCATCCATGTCGCTGCAAATTGCATGTGTTTATCTTTTTTGAATGCTGAGTAATATTCCATGGTGTATATGTACCACATCTTATTGATCCAGTCATCTAGTTTTGGGCATTTGGGTTGTTTCCAAAGCTTAGCTATTGTAAATAGTGCTGCTATAAACATAGGGGTGCAGGTGTTCTTTGGAATTGATGTTTCTGTGTCCTTTGGGTAATACCTAGCAGTGGAATTGCTGGGTCATATGGAAGCTCTGTGTTTAGTAGGTCAAGAAATCTCCACACAGCTCTCCATAGTGGTTGGACCAGTTTGCACTCCCACCAACAGTGCAGGAGAGTTCTTTTTTCTCCACACCCTCGCCAACATTTGTTGTTGCTAGTTTTTTTTTAATATGTGCCATTCTCACTGGTGTAAGATGGTACCTCATGGTAGTTTTGATTTGCATTTTCCTGATTGCAAGTGATGTTGAACATTTTATCATATGCCTGTTGGCCATTTGCATTTCTTCTTCAGAGAAGTTTTTTTTAGCTCTTCTGCCCATTTTTGGACTGGATTATTTTCTTTGTTTTGTTGAGTCTCTTCAGCTCTTTGTAGATTTTTGTGATCAGTCCTTTATCATTAGTGTTGTGTGCAAAAATGTTCTCCAGTCAGTGGGGTTTCTCTTTGTTTTTGTTATTGTCTCTTTTGCTGTGCAGAAGCTCTTTAATTTGATGTAGTCCCAGCTGTTTATCTTTGCCTTCACTATCACTGCTTTGGGTGATGTGTCTGTAAAGACATCTTCGAGGTGCATGTCATGTAGTGTTTCGCCTATATTTCCTTTTATGTATTTTATGGTTTCAGGTCTTATATCTAGTTCTTTAATCCATTTTGAGTTGGTTTTGTGCATGGTGTTAGGTAGTAGTCAAGCTTAATTCTTTTGCATGTAGTGACCCAGTTTTCCCAGCACCATTTAATAAACTGTTTTTGA
The DNA here is from genome assembly GCF_014898055.3 of Talpa occidentalis. NCBI lineage: Eukaryota > Metazoa > Chordata > Mammalia > Eulipotyphla > Talpidae > Talpa > Talpa occidentalis. The sequence goes on from NW_023604295.1 coordinate 26,797,923, forward strand.
AAGATTTTTAACTTACATCCTTGATGTCTTTTGTGGGAATCTTGCACAAGAAATTCTTTCCAGAACTTAAGTTGGAGATAAAATCTCTTGAGGATGAATATAAAAAATATGCCACTGCCATGCTCCCTTTCTACACTGGTGGCAGGAAACTCTTAGCCAATGTTGGGAGTAAATCACAGACCTCTGATAACAACTGTAAATAATTGGGAAATTTATTTCTTGTCTGTTGTATAGGATTTCATTTTCTGTTTCCGCATCTCTTACTATCAACTGATGCTTCCAAGTCTCTCAGCATCTCCCTTTTTATATCTATTACAAAGGCTCAATCCTCTCAGGTTGCCATCGGAACCATGTTACATTACTACAGATTGGTAGAGGCTGATGGGATCATAGAGAAAGCCTACACGATGCATATCATTTAGGAGTTTGACGCACCCGTGTCATCAACTCTTTCCCTGTTCCCTCATTCCTCCCATTTCCCATCAACATAAATTTCTCTCTTTGGTATGAATATCAGGGATCATCTGTGGCTATTTGAATATGCCTTTGGGGTTCTCTTTCTTCTCTGAGTAGGTAGGTCATCAATACACTTCAAATACAGTTATCTCCTAAGAGAAAGACTGGCAGATAAAATTTCTCCATCTTCTTATACATACATTCTTTTTAATTAAGCTGTTGTGTGTGTCTTCATTTTAAGTCTCCCAAATTTCTTTTTTGGGAAAAGCAAATTTAAAATAAGTCTAGTGAAGCTATCTAAACAATTTCATAAAAACATCATTGGCTACACAAATAAAATGCTTAAAATTAGAAAATGTGTGTCACTAACTAAAAGGTTTTAGATGACCTGGTGAGTGGTAGTGTTACATAGGATATCTCTCTTCCCTATCCCTCTCCTAATGCTTTATCCAGAATGGGAAATCAATAAAATATAATACAAGACATTTCAAAATCTATAACACACCTCTGAAGTGTTAAGAGATCATAATTGCAAAAAAATATTTTGAAGTACAGATTATATTGCAGTCTATTTGAAACCCACACACTTCACTCTGCTACCATATAGCACTATCGTCAAGAAAGAATCCTTGACATGATATTGAATAGCTATGTGATCCCACCATGGTAGACAGAGGTTTTTAAAGACGTTGAAATGGATACCTAACCCAAAATATTCTTGAATTATTCATTTGCCACAATGCAGTCGGAAACTGATCCCCCCAGGTCTCCATTCCACTCTGCTCTAACACACGTCATTGTTCCTTTGCTGAGTTCAGCCCAAGTCCCTGCTATTCACAAACCTTTGGAACCCAGCATGAAAATGCAAAGCCATTAATAATTAATTTTTTTTTCCACTTTGGGTGGTGATGATGTTACTGTATCAGCACAGAAATGATCTAGGTGAATAATACTAACAATAAGAATGTTACCTTAGATGTCCTGAACACATTTCTTCCCTAGAGCACAAAATGTTCTCACTATTGGCTCATTTGTCCTTTCAAAAGAGGCAGAATTGGTTATGTTATTAAGTTTGTAGAGAGGCATAAGGGTTTAAGTCAGAGTTATCAGCAGAAAAGGTAGGACTAAGTAAGAAAATGCTTAGGATCAAACTTTAAAATTGTCATACACTGAAGGTAGAAATCATGTTTTCTCGCTTTTAAAAATTTCCAGTTGCATAGCAGAAGAACCAATAAATATAATAAATTAAACTAACATTGGTATACATTTTACAGTTTATGAATACTCTTCTACACTACCATTTCCAACTCCAATACTATGTTGGGCAAGGATATTTTTATTTCATTTTCTAGATGAAATTGAGGCTCAGAGAGGTGATTTTACTTGCCTGAGATAGTAGAACTAGTGAGTGGTAAAGCCAAGACTCAAATCAAGATCTTCTGACTCTGAATCAATTTCTTTTGTTACTACACTTCTGACTAGGGCTTGATAAGAGGGAATTTTATCCACAATTTCAAAGGACACAGAGACTCACAGTCCTTCTGTGCTTGATATTGTTATATAGGATAAGAAGATAGAAAATAATTCCTTCAAACTATTAAGACTTTAGGTTCAGGCCTCCCGGTGGCGCAGCGGTTGAGTGCTGGGTTGCGAAGCTGCCCGCAGCCTCTGCAGTGCCGGTTCGATCCCTGGCTGCTCCCGGCCACCGGAGGAGGGTCCCACATGGCGCGCAGACCTCTCCTGCCGCCCGCTGCCCCCTCAGCAGTGTACTTCTTGTCAGTCTGCCTGCTCTGCTCGCTCTGGCTTGCTGGGATTTCTCTCACCCTCCTGCACTTCTGACTGTCCCAATGCTTGTATAAAATAAAAAAAAAAAGTTCCTCATTAAAAAAAAAAGCCCTTTAGGTTCAATTGGAAACATGAGAACAACTACCACAATAAGGTGTGGTTTTTATTGAGAAAAAAAATAATACATATAAAACACCCGAATTTAACGGACCCTGACAACATTATTATGAAATTATTATGTGTCCAAGAGTGTTTGGTCTGACACTGAAAAAGAAAGAGGTGGTTTTGAAGGTTAGAAAGAAATGTAAATGTTGATTCTCAGGGATGAATACCTGAAACTTAGATACTATTATCATGCTTATTTCAATAAAGAGAAATGCAAATCAGGTATAAGCATAATTTAGCTATGTAGTTTAAGCAGCAAAGTGCCACCATCATGCTAAATATTAATCATGTTAGGAATGAGCAGATTCAACTTGGTTTGCTGTTTCAGAGGGCTCAAGGGAAGGCAAGTATAAACTTAAAGTCATAAGAAGCAAAAACAAGTCAGACTTTTAGGATAGACTCAGAATTAGAGCTGTGTGAGGACAGA
>NW_023604295.1:26800855-26822845 GCF_014898055.3 Talpa occidentalis
ATAGAAATAGAAATAATTTTGAATACTTAAGACATTAAATGAAGAACTGTGACTCCAAATTGCTATCTCATCTGTTTTGTATAACAAGGATATTAAAATGACCCCATCAATGGAATGTTAGCTGAAACTACATTCAACATTCCACTATTTTCTGGTTGTATTAAAAAAAATAAACAATAGCAAATGATTTCACCTCTAACAATAACACAAAGCATTTATACTTAAAAAATGGACTGAGGCATGTTTCCTAGTATATAATGTCTTAAATGTTTCTAGAGCTACTGAAAATGTTTCTAGAGCTAATAAAAAACTTGCATTTACAAAATAGTTGATAGAAATAATTCTCTTGATTATACAAGAAGGGAGCCTATACATGATATTAATCATACTTGACTTCCTTCTCTCCTGGTGTAAGAGGTTGGATTCTCCTGGTTTTTAGTCTTTCCATACTCTGTAGGTTTCCATTCTTCTTTAGTTTCTTGGCTTCCTTTCTATTGCTCCCCTCTTCCCTTTTCTTTGCATTTTTTTTTCTGAAGATTTATCCTTTCCGCTGCCACCTTTTTTGGATTCATTTTCACATTTACAGATGCAGGTTTGGTTGACACCTGGCTGATCTCCTTTCAGCACCTCCTCTGTCACTCCCCACAGCCTGAAGATTTTCCTTTTGGGCACTGTGGTTGTGGGGCAGATATATGCTTGGTGCCTGTGGGCCAGAGTCTACTGAGAGCCCTTGAGAATCTGCGCTGCCTCACTGCCACAACAGCTGGAGCCCACGTTACAATTAATATCTTGATTCATACCAATATAGTTTGGATTAACATCATTTAAATTTCCCTTACATAGCTCCATTCTTTTCTGCTTCGCCTATGCTATGATCAACATAACCATTACATTCTTATACTCATTAACACAGATTATAATTATGGCTTTAAGCAGCTGCCTTTTAATCTAGATTGAAGAACAAATTACAGACAGAAAATACATTTATACTGTCTTTTTAATTTATCTATGTAGTTATCATTATTGGTGTTATTTCTTCATGAAGACTCAACTGATTGTCCAGCGCCCTTTCATTGTTGTCTGAAGAATTCCTTGTGGCATTTCTTATAGAGTAGATGTGCTAGTAATAAATTGTCTCAGTTTTTGCTTATTAATTTGCCTTCACTTTTAAAGGCCAGTTTTGTGAGCTTTAGAACTCTTGGTTGACCGTCTTTTCTTTCAGCACTTTGAATATATCATCACACTGCCTTCTAAAGTCCATGGTTTCTGATGAGAAATTAGTTGTCAAGTATCCCTTATACTTGACAATTGGCTTCTCTCTTGCTACAGTCAAGATTCTCTCTTTGTCCTTGTCTTTTGATATTTGATTGTGATACGTTTTGGTGTGGATCTCGTAAATTTTATTGTACTTGGCTTTTGTCGAATTTCTTACATGAGTAGAGTTATGCTTTTATCAACTTTGGGAAATTTCCATCATTATTTCTTCAAATATTTTATGTGTACTTTTCTCTCTACCTCTCCTGCTGGGACCCCCATTGTTAGTATGCTTGATAATGTTTCACTCTTCTCTGAGATGCAGTTCATTTTTCTTCATTGTTTTTTCTTACTGTTCTTCAATTTATCAATTGACTTACCTTCTAGTTTGTTGCTTCTTCTTCCTGTTCCAGTAGAACTGTTCTAGTGAAAATTTCACTTCAGTATTATATTTTTCAACTCCAGAATTTATATTTGGTTGTTTTATTAAAATAAACTTTTCATATAAACTTTCAAATTAAAAATCCAATTTTTTGATATTTTCTACTTGGGAGACCTTTAAAAAAAATTTCCCTGTAGTTCTTTAGCTATTTTCTTTAGTCCTTTAAGCAGAGTTAAAGTATTTGTTTTAAAGTGTTTTTAAATTACCAGACAGGTCAAATTATGATAATTCTCTAACACTTGTGAAGGATAGGAATATTAAACCCACTTAGCTCTCTTTAGTGCTGCTAAGCTGCTGTTTTTTTTTTCTTCTTCAATTTTTTTTTTAAATTTTATTTTTATATTCCCCATACAATTGCAACCCCCTTATTTTGACCCCAATCCCTCCTTTCCCCATCCCCCATTCCCCATAGTGTGTCTCTGGTTCATAGTTGTTTGTTGATTTTGATTTTTTCTTTCTTATAGTTATTCTTTTTCCTGGTCCCTTATTTAGGTTTTCTATGTTTATAGCAGCGCTATTTACAATAGCTAAGCTTTGGAAACAACCCAAATGCCCAAAAATAGAAGACTGGATCAAGAAGATTGGTACATATACACCATGGAATATTACTCAGCATTCAAAAAAGATAAACACATGCAATTTGCAGCAACATGAATGGAGCTGGAAGGGATCATGTTCAGTGAAATAAGCCAGAAAGAAAAAGAAAAATACCAGATAAGCTGCTGTTTTTCACAAAGATTGAGGAGCAGTTGGTTTTCAAGTTTACTGTGGCACTGAGGCGAGGGAGATGAGTATACAGCTAGTTAAAATCCACAAAAATAATGTTAAAAATTATTATACCAACCATTATACTACTGCCATTAACCTGACTATCAAAAAACAACATAATCTGAATTAACACAACAACATACAGCCTATTAATCAGCTACCAGGATTATGTTGTGTTTCTTGAAAATATTCTTCACATTATTAAAGTGGACTTTGACAACTTTTGTCACTCTTGTGTAGAGGTAGATTTTTGGAGATGCTTACTATGCCATTTCTGCTGATGGTCCAACTCTTTATTTTTAAGTGTGAAATATGCATACATTTTTCTATATTCTGATATGCTATGAGAATAAGTAATTTACCTCAGTTGAAATTTTTGTGGATTACTGTTTGTGAACAGAATTTAATAATCACACTGTGAAAACATTAGTGACTACTGATACCGCACCAAAAATGGTCATGCAAGGAATCTGGCCTGTACCCCAGCTCTTGTGTAAATAAATAAATAAAAATTAAAAAAAAAACTTAAAAAAAATGGTCATGCAGGGAAAAAAGCAATAACTTACGCTTTTCTTTTAACTGTCCGAGGATGGAATTTTCTCCTCTGCACATGGTTCTAAAAATAAAGGAAAGAAATGATTATGGAGGTTTCAAAAGAACCAATCCCAATTACGATATCTGTAAAACATAGGGGTAAAATTCTAATACAAGTGAAAATAGAAAAAACAATAGATTTTTAAAAATTTAAAATACATATAAATGTCATTTTTGTAATTCTATGAATGGCACAAAGTAATTGTTTTGAGATTGGTAAATGGAAAAGTTATAAAACTGATGTTAGATTTCAAAAAGACATGCTTTTTAAAGGATGGGTTATGAATGATCTTTCCCTTAAAGAAAATTGGGTGATAGAAAAATAAATTCAGAATGCTTCAATACGCAAGAATACTTACAAAATTACAAAGCTTTAGAGGTGAAAAGCTTTAGAGGTGAGAGTGCTCAGTTAGTAGAACACTTTTGGAATTAAAAAACATCTATTATACCTGGACTATCTCTGTAATAATAAATAATAAACAAACCCCTTAAAAGTGAAAATTATGGTCTCAAATAACTGCCTCTGCTGATGACTTTATCTCTTAGTCTCTTATAATAGTCAGTGAATTATAAAGGGTGACAAAATAAAAAATTTTATGCCCCATCTGCTTGCTCTATGAAAGTAATTAAAAATAGAGCTATTTCTCAGAAATGTTAATATTATTAAAGATGATGCCAGCAAATAGGGATTTTTTTTGCATAATAAAAGGTTATAGTTTTGGTTGCTGAACAAAAGCCAAGCTTGTTATTTCATTCAGCTGGTTTAAACCCAAAAAAATACAGAAAATAATTACAATTGACAATATTCCAAAAATAATATTAGAATGACAAAGGAAGTGGATAATATCCATGAAACATTATGTCAGTGCCTGAAATACTTGAAAAGTTTTGTTTGTACTGTTATAAATCAAATAATCTTAGAAACAGACAAATCTTCAATCCAAGTGTATAGTGCAAAGCACAGTTAAAGTTCTCATGTGCTGTAACCAGGCAAAATGACCTTAAAGGAAACAACAACAAAAAATTCTTTACTTGAAACTGTAGCAGATAGACACAAGCTAAAGGGTGAGAAAGAAGCAAGAGGAATTTTTAAAAACTATTTCCACCATAGAATGCAAACTGGTCCAACCACTGTGGAAAGCTGTGTGGAGATTTCTGGACCTACTAAACATAGAGCTTCCATATGATCCAGCAATTCCACTCCTAGGTATTTACCCAAAGGACACAGAAACATCAATTCCAAAGAACACCTGCACCCCTATGTTTATAGCAGCACTATTTACAATAGCTAAGCTTTGGAAACAACCCAAATGCCCAAAAATAGATGACTGGATCAAGAAGATGTGGTACATATATACCATGGAATATTACCCAGCATTCAAAAAAGATAAACACATGCAATTTGCAGCAACATGGATGGCGCTGGAAGGGATCATGCTCAGCGAAATAAGCCAAAAAGAAAAAGAAAAATACCGGATGGTCTCACTCATAGCAGGAATCTAGAAAACTTAAATAAGGGACCAGGAAAATGAATATAAGAAAGTGAAAATCAAAATCAACAAAAAACTATGAACCAGAGACACTTTTTGGGGGGTGGGGGCCGGGAGGGGAAGGATTGGGGTCAGAATGGGGCATGTGCAGTTGTATGGGGGAATATAAAAATAAAATTTATTATTTAATTAAAACAAACAAACAAACAAAAAAAAAACTATTTCCACCATAATGGGGCATTCAAATGTATCAGAGGACTATCAGATCCTGCAGAGGGTGCTTCCAGGGAGGAGGGTTCAAGCAAGAGGGCATCTAAGTCCCCACTGCCAATCTGAGCCTTTATCTCCTTTACCCACTGGGATTCTCTGTAAGTTCTCTTTTGTTCCTTCCCACAAAAATGGTTTAATTGGAAATGTGGGAAACACAGATGGTGCTTAAAAACAGAGAATAAAAGAAAATATTCAGTCTAGTCATTACTGTGCTGCATTAAAAGTGTGATCAGGGCAGGGTCTTTTGTATCTCAGGTTACAGAACCTGTAAGTGGGAACTTGGATTCAACCTAGGCCTGTCCACTTTTCTCTCCCCTCCCTTTCTCTTTCCCAGCTATGTGACCCAGAAAGAACAGCAGGGGTGCCTTTAGGTCATATTTAGAGCACTTTTTTGCCCCTGCCTACCCAGCTAGCACTACTCAACACTTCATACTGCTCTACCAAGCAAACTAGACCTTCCTGTGCCTTTTTTAAAAAATATTTTATTACGCATACAAGAGCTGGGGTACAGGCCAGAGCTGCGGAAGGTGAGAGGATTCACCAGAAACAGAGTGGGGACAGAACAGGCGGAGCTACTGAAATACACTGCTGAGAGGAGCAGAAGGGGAGACAGGAGAGTCTGCTGTGCCACCAGCATCACCTCCCTGTCCAGGGATCAAACTCTGTGCTGCAGTGGTTGCAGAGAGCCTCACAGTGATGAGACTTAACCCCTTGTGCCACCAGGAGGCACCCTAAAGCTTCCCGTGCCTTTCAAAGTGAATATGGAAACTGCTTGTTAGAATATCAATACCACTTTCCCTAAAATCTTAACAAAGATGTAGTAGAGAAAATGATTAAAACAGGATATAGGAAAGGATCTTCATGCTTCACTAACTAGCAGAAGCTACTATTACCAACTTAGCTGGAGAACCTTCCTCTTAAAGAATCATAAAAACATAGGTGCAAACTACAACATTTTAAGCATTTAACTGTTTTCTCTACTTACTGCAAAGAATATGAAATAACTGATAACTATTTATTGGCTTAAAGATAATGGTAAATCAATAATGTGTGTGTGTGTGTATGTGTGTTTGTGTGTGTCCTAGTCGCCATTTATTAGAGAGAGAGATTGATCAATCAATCGATCTGTATGTCTGTATCTTATAAATGGAGAATGGAGACCAGGTAAGATATATATAAAAAAAAAAAAACTAGCAACAACAAATGTTGGCGAGGTTGTGGAGAAAAAGGAACTCTCCTGCACTGTTGGTGGGAGTGCAAACTGGTCCAACCACTATGGAGAGCTGTGTGGAGATTTCTGGACCTACTAAACATAGAGCTTCCATATGATCCAGCAATTCCACTCCTAGGTATTTACCCAAAGGACACAGAAACATCCATTCCAAAGAGCACCTGCACCCCTATGTTTATAGCAGCACTGTTTACAATAGCTAAGCTTTGGAAACAACCCAAATGCCCAAAAATAGATGACTGGATCAAGAAGATGTGGTACATATATACCATGGAATATTACCCAGCATTCAAAAAAGATAAACACATGCAATTTGCAGCAACATGGATGGCACTGGAAGGGATCATGCTCAGTGAAATAAACCAAAAAGAAAAAGAAAAATACTGGATGGTCTCACTCATAGCAGGAATTTAGAAAACTTAAATAAGGGACCAGGAAAATGAATAACTATAAGAAAGTGAAAATCAAAATCAACAAAAAACTATGAACCAGAGACACTTTTTGGGGGGTGGGGGGCGGGATGGGAGGGATTGGGGTCAGAATGGGGGGTTGCAATTGTATGGGGAATATAAAAATAAAATTTATTATAAAAAAAAAGAAATGATAGGCAAGGAATACAAAAAAGAAATTATTATTTAGGTCTTTTATATTTGCACTATATCCTAGGCCTAGCATTGCTACTTTCAGGTTGATTTGAATTTAATCAACTAGTAAACAGGCCAAGATTCAAAAGTAAAAGAAAGCGTCCATTTGTTCAATGCTCTATTGAACGGATATGAAGAAACATTTTCATTTCTTTCACCAGCTTATATGCATGACTGATGGAAAGCTGAAAACAGACAACTTTAGAACTTCGGCACCTGTAGTTGAAGTGCATTATTGCTTGTAGAGCATTTCCTCCACCGGTTGAAATGTCTCCTTCAAAACCTGGCAGAAGTGGTATCACAACATACACCCGGTATCTCTGGCCTTCCCTGCAAAAGTCAGATGCAGACAGATTCACCAAAAAAAGATAGAGTGACAGTTTAAAATGACAACCAAGCAGTTCACATGGTTTTAGAGTTCGGGTGAATGGCTTCCTACAGTACATTCTGTTACATTTCAGGGCTTGGAGGCAGCTGTTGAACTGGAGGCCAGAAACTGTTATCCAGGTAACAGTCACACAACCTGAAAAATAAGCTGAACTTGGCAGTAAAGTGGGACATGTACCCACTATCTCTCTGCAGCATAATCCTTCTGGAACAAAATTCATTATAGGAAAGTCTTGTCTGTATCCCATGAAGGTTGAGGGGCGGGGAGGGAGTGTGATAAAAAAAGTTTTGAAAACTATGTCATCATAATAAATTATGTATAACACATTGCAGCCATAGTCTTAGCTCAGAGTCTGACAAATAGTAAACATTCAGTTAATTATTGTTGAGCAAATGAGTTCTCAGAGCTTAGCTCTCAGGGGCAAAAATACATTACTAGGCCCAGTACATTCTCAGTGCAGAAATCACCATTGTTTAGAAACTCTGATTGGCTCTGAAAACTAATTCAGGTACAAAATGTTACCCTGGGGCTTTCAAGTGTTCTAAACGACTGATGTTGGCTTTTCATCCTTTATATATAAAACACAATATTTCTTGGCCTACTCTCCCCACTAGTTATCAGTCTTGGAAAGAAAAGCCTTGACTTGCCTTGGCTACTCAATGATGTCACCAGCCGAAGAACAAAGGGTAGTGCCTTACTTTCACCTGCATTTAGAAAGTCAGAAATCTGGAGACTGATGTTGATCTATTGGAAGCAAAGCTATTAAGGTCCTTGTGTCCACTTATAAGAGATGCAGGAAGAAGAGAAGGGTTGGAATGACTGTTGTGGGAAACACGCCCATGTATCTGAGTGTCTATATACTCACCCAAAGGTGCTGCCACTGGTTAATCTTCAAATCCAATTCTATGTACTTTTCATGATATTTAATATCTGAAGGTCACTTTCTGCTAAACCACTTGCATTTTCTTTCATGAGACATCATTACCTGTCTCCAAGGGGTCAGATTTCATTACTTATCTCTCTGAATGTCATGTGCCTTTCAGGGCAAGTGAGAAAAGTAGGTTGGAGCCAATGCCAGTCAGCAGGGTGGAGTCTGAGGCCTGTGCCCCTAACTGCAGTGCAGATACTGGGATCTGGAGGAGGTGGCTGTAATGGCATGGATTAATCACTAGATGGCAAACACAGTTTGAGTTGGAAAAAAAAAAAGGAAGAAATGTAAACTGTAAAGGTTCTCTGCCTGATAAGGGTAAGAGGCTCATGTTCCTAAATGGTAAATGGTATGGTAGAAAAGAAGAGAAAAAAATCACCTAAGATATTTCTCCCTAGCCAGTACCTAAAAGTCCAGACAAATTAAATTTGACACCATCTGGCCACAGCTGACTTTCCAGGATCCCCACCAGCCCAACTTTAGGGATAGGACATTCCCATCCTTTGCTCAGTGCAGCCTTTTACTAAGAAGGTTGGTTCATCTCCCTCTGAGCCTCGAATGCCCTTCTCCAACTTGCAGAATCCCACTGCCATCAGGGGGACTGACAGCCTCTTCTTGGTCAAACCATCCTGGCTCTTCCAATCCAAGTTTGTTTGTTCCTGCCTCTACACTCTCTATCAGCACCCCTTTGGCTGATACATCCGTGATGCAAACATCTGCCGTCTGGGAGAGGTGATAAGCTTTTTTGAAACACAGGAAGTATGTCTGTACATCTTTCTATTTTTGGCCATGTCCAGGCCTTTTGCACATAGTAGGCACGAGGTGGTGCTCACTTTCAGAGGATGAGGTCAGGCTGGAAGGATGCTTGTTTCTGGGAAGGCTCTAGTAGACCCTTAAGTGACACAGGCATTTTTCTTTAAACTACATTTTTTTAGGGCCTCCCTGGTGGTGCAAGGGGTTAAGACACAACTTATGAAGCTATCTGCAGCTACTGCAGCATGAGTTCTATCCCCCACCAGGGAGCTACCCACATGGCGCAGCAGACCTCTCCTGTCTTGCCCGCTGCTCCCCTCAGCAGTATATTTCAGTCAGTCTGCCTGTTCTGCTCCCCACTCTGTCTCTGGTGAATCCTCACCCTCCCACGCATCTGGCCTGTAACTCAGTTCTTGTATGCATAAATAAATAAATCTTCAAAAAAAAAAAACCCTACATTTTTTTAAATGGCATTTTATTTGAAATTTTTTATTAGTGGTAAAACATATCTATCAAATTGTGATTTAACCATCTGTAAGCACACAGTTCTGTGGTATTAATTACATGTCCAGGTTGTGTGACCATCATGACATCCGCTTCCAACTCTTTCTCATTATCCCAAACAGAAACTGTTAATTAACAGTAACTTGCACATTCCCCGCCCTGCGACACTGGTAACCTCTCCATCCACTTTCTGCTTCTGTGATGTCACCTATTTTTAGGTATTTTATCTAAGCAGAATCATAGTTGTCTTTACGTGCCTGACATTTTAGTCAGCATAATGCTGTCAAGATTCACCCATGTTGCAGCATGTGCCAGCATGTCCTACCTTATGGCTGAATAATGTCCCATCCTGTGAATATACCAGTCATGGCTCATGGGCACCTGGACTGTTTCTACCTTTTAGCTACTGTGAATAATACAGCAGTGAACACTGGTGGACAGTGTCTGTGGAGTCCCTGTTTTCAGTTCTTTTGGATATATATACATACACAGGAATGGAACTTCTGAATCAGACTTTTAACTTCTGAATCAGACTGTTTAACTTTTTAAGGAGCCACCGAATAAATTACATTTTTGAATGAATACCTGATGCTCACAGTACCAAATTTAAGGGGAAGGAGATTGCAGGACGAAAATAGTTCTCTCACTCTTTTGTCTGCAGGCCTCATTCTCCCTCTCTTTTACTAATATCTTTCATATTCCCTCTTCCTAATATATTTCATGTTCTTTTAGAAAGAGTTTATAAAATTCATAATATATATGTAGTCTTTCCTTATATATAAATAGTAGAATACTGTAAAAACTTTTCTTGATGCTATTTTTATCATTTATCAGTGTATCTTGAAAATCCTTTTATAGCAAAGCATAAGAGTTCATATTTTAACAACATCTGTGCCATAGTATTTAAACCTATTCTTTATCAGTGGACATGTAGATTGTTTCTAATTTCTAGCTACTTCAGTATAATATTCCTCTATGTGTGCTCACCTGCATAAGTTTTCATTCTTGTTAGAAAAATCTTAGAAGTATTGCTGGTCTTGAGCAGGAAGTGTTGTGATTCTATTTGTAAAAGGTGGTTCCTTTTATCTTTGTGTTTTATAAAGCAAATGTGGCTTCAAAAGGGAAACCTCATATGTAGGTTATTAAGAAATGTCCTATAAAAACGTTATATTTTGGGGTAAGATGCTCCTGCAAATTTTGTTTATGGGAAGCAGCATATTCACATTTTCTTGTTCTTCGGCCTCTGCTATACCCATATCAAGGTTTTTGCTTTTTGATCATGCAGCAGTTCTTGAATTGCCTGAATGATGAAACTTTTTAATTGTGTTAGCAAATTAACAGAAATGTCCTAGATTTTCACTGCTGTAGAGCAAAAGGCTCTAAGAATTCAAAGCATAGAAATGTGGCTGTTTAAGCCAATGAAAAGAAAATTCTATGCGATAGTATGTCCAATCTGCTTCTTTAATTTAATCCACGGAAGACAACAGTTCCCAGCTGCTGAGGGTTCTAATGTGCAATGCTGCACCCTCATAATGTCAGAATGGTACAAATGACAGCAATCGGCTCAGAACAAGAACCTGAGCTCCTCTGCACTTATTTATAATCTTAAAAATGCAAGATAAGAGCTAGTGGGCACCAAGCCATCATGCAGGCAATTGCTCCATCCACTTTAGTTCAGGACAATTTATCAAATTGTATTCTCAGGCTTTTTGTTAACATACATTTTTCTTTCAAAACTCATTAACACTTCCAGCAGTGCTATGAATAATAGATAAAAATTGGAAATAAATGTCCAATAATGGGGGATAGCTAACTAAATTACACTTTAGCCACTCAATGGATATAACCTTTTGTAGTCACTAAAATGACCAGTATGATGACTTACTAGCAAAATACTACTGGCACTATGTTAAAATGGTCTCAAAGCTGTTAGAACTCCAAGGCAATTAGAGTTATGGCAGGCTGACACTATAAATTATTAACATCTTTCCCCTTAAATGGGATCACTTTCCCCTTTCTGTGGCTGGGGATATGAAGCAGCCATTGTTCCTAGTGTGACCTCTCACAAAAGAACTAGGACTCAAATATGTCAACTTCTTAAGATTTGTGGAACTAGAGAGAGGGTCTCTGAGCTGAGGGAGGAGTATAAAGAAATGAGGGAGACCCGGTAGGGTCGGGCAGCCTTGAATGCTGCCAGAAATAAGAACTGTGGTTGCTGGGTATAGCTTTTTAATATTGTAGGGGGACTTTATATACTACAGTAGTATCAGTTATGTGAGAATTGGGCCTGTAGCTCCTCAGTGGTTTGCAACACAGTTTGGCAAATCTTACAAAATGCAAGAGACCTTTCAGAGCTTCAGTTTTCTCATCTGTAATAAGGGAGATGGCTGAAGTCATTACTAGTACACTAGAAATGGTGGCTCTATTTAGTAACAGCTGTGCCTATTATACATGCAACTAGAGGACATAGTATGTATTGTGTGTTCATGCTTGTGGGAACACACCTGTAACTTTTTCATTGGCTACTTTAGCTTTTTCCCTTATTTAGATAACATTGGTTTACAACACTATGATGGGGGGATAGGTTCACACCACTTCGACGTATGTCAGCAAGTCACCCCCACCATCAAAGCAATCACAGCCCTTTACCCCAGACTACTGGGCCCTCTCCTCCTATAGTCCTTCTGGCATTCCCCCAGACCTCCAGGAGCCTCAATTCTGCAGTCATATTTCTAGGGTTTATTTCTCATTGCCTATCTTTTGAAAATAGCAACCTGTCACAGGGTGGGTGTTTAGGGTTAGCCCAGAGGATATGACTCAAGCTTCACTCTGGACTTGATAAACTTTGGCAGGGATGTCCCTCAATGCTCCAAGTAAGAGTGGACCAAACTTCATATTAAATTGTTTCCACTACGAGCCTGTTTTCATTCTCCTTTTTTAAAAGTGTCTCTCCCTTGCTTCTTCTCTCTGCCAGAGCAGGTGCTCAAGCTCAAAACGGCTGCTGGCTTGTGCCCCATGCTAAACTTGACATCTCCCTATCCACAGAAATTACCATTTATATAATTTTGGAATACAAGAAAAAAATTAAATGATTTAAATTAAAAGTTCATCTGCCCTGAACTTTTGTCATCTCTGTCTCAATGTAACTTCTATTCCAGGAATTTTATTGAACTTGGAGGTTATCCTACAAGAAAAAAGTGAAACTGGTAGTTGGCATACTCAAATGTTTTTAATTCTTTTCATCATAGCTGCAGTTCAAATTTCTTTAAGACAGTGCTTCTGAAACATACCTGGTATTTCCTTCCAGCTAAGTACACTAATTATAGGATATGATAATTACAGAATGTAAATGTTTCCTTAAACCTTAGAAATTTTTACCTATCAAGCAATTACTTTAAAACATAAAATATTCATTAGATATGATTTTCTAATTAATTAATTCATATATTTTTTACATCATTGTTCATTTTAAACAATGTTTGCTTTTTTTTTTTTTTTCTCTCAGGTGTAGTCCCCATAGAATTTCCTCCACCAATTCACCTATGACACCTGATTTTTAAAATAATGTTGTGTCACGGAATTCTGGGAGACTTCTCAGGCAATTTCTACTTCACTTGAGGTGAGGAAAGCTCTGGAGCTGAGTGGTGAAGGCCATGGATGAAGATCTAAACACCTTGTTTGGGCATCACTTCCACTCATCAATAGGTGTATGACAAGGTACCTGATCTCACCTGGCTTCAGCTGCCTCATCCGTAGAATTGGAATAATTTTACAACCATTTCATAAGGTTGATATGAGATTGAATGCATGTCAAATACCTTGGATGTGGAAAGACTAGAAATTTATTTGATAACGTTATCATTCAACAAACAACCAATGATTTCTATTAGAAAGCTGATCTACCTTCAAAGAATAATAAAGTAAGTAGTGCTTAAAATGAAACAAAACAAAACTGAACTCATATTATGCTTCAGATACTGTTCATTTTAATTTATACTTTGGGGGAGGGTGTTCTCAGATCAACAATAGGGAATCAAAATTGATTCCCAGGAAGAGGATTCAGGTATAGATTTCTGGTTGGACTCTCCTATGCTGTGTTTTCATAACGTGTCTACACTTATCACAGGATGAGCAAGTGCCAATGGTAGGAAATTGAAGCAAGTTTTCCTTAACCAGCAGTAGCCGTCTAATAATTAAAAATAAGGCACCGTGAACAAATCTTTAGTTAAAACAGTTCTGTTGCTAGCATAAATATTAATTCTGAAACAGTTGCTTTGAGCATTCTTCATCCTTACTTGAATTTATAGAGTGCCAGTTTATTTCCAGATGATGAACTTCCTGGAAATAACAGTAATTTCTCAAACGAGCTGGTACTTTATGGTTTCCAAATTGCTTCCACATCCATTCCTATGAGCTAGGTTGGGCATGTAATTTCTTTATTGGTGAAAAAATAGTGGCAGAAAGACAAATCAATGTGCTCAGAAGGGTATATATCCACAGATGACATATTTGGAATGAACAGAGGTCTTCACACACCTAGTCCTCTAAGATCTTCAGACCTGACACTGCTACAATTGAAGGAAACATGAAGAGTTTGAACAATTTTCAAAATTGTGAATTTTTAATGCAGTTTAATATTCATATATAGTGGCATTAAATCAACTGCTTATTTTCATTGTGTCGGCTTTGTGGTGATTACAGCACAAAATGCACTCTTGCTCTCAGATTGTTTACCAAAACAGCAAAAACATGGGTGTCAAATTTCCATGAGCAAAAATGGTTTCACCCTGAGACACCCGTCATTCATGGCACACTATGTTTTGAAACTGTTTTCTACCTTGATCAGTTTGTTTTATTGTCTCTTTTGGCTTATTCGCTCATGATATAAGTCAGATGATTTTAGATTCTAGTTTACAATTTCTTCTTCCTGATCTCTAGTCAGATTTGAGTTGTTAAAGATAGATTTCAATTCAGTTGGGGGTTGGCATAGTTTATTTATTAGAGCAGACATTTTGTTTTCTGCAGAGATTTCCACAGCTATGCTTAGTTAAGCTTTGGATGAACAATATGCTGTGGTTCTAGGTCATGGATCAGGATATGGAGGCCTTGCAAAGACCTGTTTCTAGAAAGAATTATGTCTGTTGAGAAGGAATTGGGAGGAAGGGGCGGGGGAAGCAGAGAAATCACCTCAGGGAATTGGTGTGGGGCTGGATTCCAGCCGTGGCAGAAAAATAAAGGCTCAGCTCAGTTAAGGGAGCTGGCAGCTTAAAGACCCCCGTGTCTCCAGGGTGGGAGGGCCCTGGAAGAGAGGCTGTGTTCTTGGTCAGACTGAATGCTGACTGTCATTTCCCTCCATCTGCTTTGTGCTTTATTCTATTTTTTTCCAACAGCCAAAATTATACTTGTTGCTAGGCATGTGACTTTGGCAGGGAAGTTCCAAGTCTCAGATGAGTGGAGAACAGAGAAGTCAATGAGGGAAGGAGTTGGGGGAGCTTGGGGATAGCACATCGTGACTCTTAGTGAAAAAGGAGGCCCGCCCCCCACTGCCGAAAGCCTGCAAGAGGAGCTTCTTGAGACTACCTCTCCCTTTCCTGAGAATCCAAATCCACAGATTAGAAGTTATTAAATGAAAACATAATTTACAGTTGGACATAACACAGTAGATGAACAATAATGTGCAGATGGGGAAAATAAAAAATATGTTTCCAGGTTACGTGTGTATAGCCACTAAAAGTCTGAAAGTGAAATATACTTTCATTTTGAAATGTGACTGTCAAAGAAAGTGATACCACTGAGAGATGAGAGCTAAATGACACACAATTTGAAATTCGATAGACTCGTTTTCTACAAAGGAAGCTTGAAATTGCCAGGCTTTAATGTGCTCTGCAAACCTCTGAGAATGAGATCCAATCTGCAACAGATGCTACCATACTATGCTCTCTTACTGCAAATTCCTTTTCCTTTCAGGAGAAGTTCACAGATCACTGGGAAATGTTCAATCATAAACCATCTGAAAGTTCCTTCCAGTTTTAAAATGCTAAGATTTTTAACGACAAATTAACATGCTAAAGAAAAAAAATCATTTCAGGCTCCCAAATACTTAAAAACAAATCTTATAGGTACGTATTCAATCTGCACTAAAGAAAACTAATAAGGGGAGTGGCTGATGTTAAGATTCATCCAACTCTCTTTATTAGCAGTTCACAGTTCCAAAATTCAGGATTCACTGCTCAGGCCAATGAGCTCAATGTATTTCTGCGACTTGTTTCAATAACGTGAAAAATTATTTTCCTCTTTTGTCACATGTGCTCTATAGTTAAAGGTGACAGGAAGACAATGCAACTTCAACAATGCAACTTTGTAAATTAGACATACACTGAGACTGGCAAGGATGAAGGAAATCTGTGTGCTCACATATGTTTACCCCTAAACAAGACAGTTTTTAAGTCATCTCAGAAATAGCTTTAATGTTGACTTTCTTTTAAAAAACATATGAGAAGGCAAAGGAGAAAGGTCACCTGTAAAAGCACAGAACACCACTAATACTCATGGCCATGTCACTGTTCTAAGCAGTCTTTGCTGTGCCCTGGAGTTACCTGTAAGAACATCATAAAATATAGGTGTTTGGGCCCCATTCCAGGAAATTCTGAACTACTAAGCCTGGAGTTGAGTCAGCGCCCTGTATTTTTGTAAAGGCCCAATGGTGATTTGGACACGTAGCGAAAGGTGAGATCTACACTCTGCAGGATGTGCTTACACTAACGTGTTGCCATGCGCTCACCCCAGATCAGAGTGCCAGCTCTTGACCGCTGAGTGCTGGCCACACACAGTGACCCTTTCTCAAGGAATTGCTTTTTATAGGACAAAGGGCCTGCCTCATCCAAGGTCATGTACATTCTCTGGCATCAGGCTGCATCCAATAAATGGTCATTGGGAAGATGGGACGGCAAAGGCACAGTCCAGAGGCCGGAATTTGGGGTGACCCCAAAGGGGTCATTAAAGTAACTGTCAATGATTTGGAGGTACCTGTGTCCAGGGAGACACTGGGTCACAAGTCCAAAGCCTGGTGCAAAGTCATTTCTACCTATTGCTGTTAGTGACTTAGACAAGTCACATCACTTCTTGAATCTCAGTTTTTAACTCTGAAAGTGGGGACAGCAATAAAAACAATGACAATAACAAAATGATATGATCTTCATGAAAAGTTATGAAGATGCACTAAGACTATAGATATAAACTGTGAACTATATACAATTCTGGTACTTTTTGTTTTAAAGTGTTCTTATCTATAAAAATCATATTATTTGAAAAAAAATCAAAGTACTGTATGACACTGCAAGTAAAAAAATGTCTTAATCCCAAATGTGTATATACTTTATATTCTCTACTGTATGTGTTCAATGAATTGAAATGATAAAATGTAATGATTTTGTTTGTTTATTTTGCTGTTGTAACACAGAGCTAAAATCAGCCACAAAATAAAATAGTCTTAAATGTCAACTCCAAGGGGAAAGAATAATTTTTTTCAACAAATGTTGCTAGAAAAACTGTATACCCACATGTAAAAACTGGACAGAAGCAGCTGTTATGGTGACTTTCTTTTACCATAAGACTTTCTCTACCATATGGTAGATGCATAAAATGTATATATTGCATGTTATCTACTACCATATGGTAGATATATATAATGTATGCGCGGTATTATCTACCATACAATATATATATTTTTAAAACTCAAAGTGAATCAAAGACCTAAATGTAAGAACAAAAATGATAAAATTTTTAGAATTCTTCAAAATTTTAACCATGAAGTTACCATAGGAGCCAGCAATTCTATCCCTGGAGTAACAGAAATATCTGATTAAAAACCAGTTCAGAATTTTATAGCAGCGATATTCATAACAATTAAAAAGTGGAAACTATCTAATCCACCAGTTAATGAATGGTTAAATAAAATGTGGCATATCCAGAGAGTGAACTATCACCTGCCAATAAAAATAAATTCAATATGGACACATTTTACACCATAAATACTGAGAACATTAGATTATGCAAAAGAAGTCATTCACAAAAGCCCACAAGTTATAATGGCAATGTCCAGACAAGACAGATCTATGGAGGAAGAATGTAAATTAGTGGTGGTCCCCAGGACTAAGAGAAGTGGGAATGGGTAGTGACTGCTAATGGGTGTTGGGCTTCTTTCTGGGGTGATAAAAATGTTCTAAAGTTATTTAGGAAATGGTTGCAAAAACCTATAAATATACTAGATGTATATACTAGTATATACATGCTAAGTGAGTGAAGTGTATGGTATGTGAATTATATTTTAACAAAAGTGCTATTAAAGAAACAATTCCATGAAATTAAAGACATAAGAGAGGGGGTAATAAGACTTTCAATGTAATCCATAGAGAGATAAGATGATTATTTATTTTGCTTTGGTTTTTAAATGACCATAGCTCAATGCTGGCCAAATTTCATACCTGGGAAAGGGACTGGTGTGGGAAAGAAAAATGCCGATGCCTTGGAAAAACTCAAATTGCCTCAAAAATAGATTCAAAAATTCTCAGCAACTGACTCAGATTTAAGGAATCAATAAACTGCTTCTAGCTCAACTAAATACAAGCTTGCTAGGAAAAGACAGTATTTTTTAGATGGGCTTTCCAATGGCATTTTAACAGCAAACACAAGTATTATCTGCAGTAAAACTCCTACTAAAGTCAGAACATTACCTGTGGGCTTTCAGTATCCTCTGGGCAATGGCATCACCAACCTTGTTGAACACAACTTTGTCATCAGCACAGCTTATGAAAAACTGGTTCTATGAGAAATAAATAGGATAATCATGCATTTCTGATTTCAGTATATGCATTCTTTATATCCAACTTGTATACACTAATGTGGCATATATATAACAAAAACTATATTGTTATATTTTTAAAAAGTTTTACACAGTAGCCATGTCCTAATTACTATAATCATTACAGGAAAGTAAATGACAGAATAAAAAAGTCCTCATCTTGTAACAAGATGGTCCCCAGGAAAAGGGGAGGTTCCAGGATCCCCAGGAAGGTAGAGCTGAGCAGAGACGAGAAGAAGCTGGACAGAAGACTGGGGAAGGAAGGAAGCAGGATGTGGAGCAAGAAGGAGACCTGGAGGAGGCACCTGGAGCAGAGAGACATTTGCTCTTTTGGTCATGGACTGGCTGAAAGAGATGTGGGTGAGAGAGCCGTGGGGAGGTTAACAATGGCAGCTTTTATCTTGATTTTGATTTTGCTCTTTTCCTCCCAGACTTGTCTGACTGCTTTTGATCCTTTTCCATGGGTTGCCTCCCTGGAAGGTGCTTTAGACTTGGGGCAGGCTTCTGAGCCTTGTTTTGGGCCAATCCTGTTTGGCTGGACTTTTATCCACGATGAGATGGATAACTTCGGGTGCTTAATTTGGAAACTATATTCTTTGTCTTTTCTGTATTGCACACTAATTGTATTACAGTAACTTTCCATGAAAGGTCTATATGTTGGGCCTCCCTGGTGGTGGAAGGGGTTAAGACACAACCTATGAAGCTGTCCACAGCCTCTGCAGCATGAGTTCCAACCCCTATCCGGCCAGGGAGCAACCCACATGGGTAGCAGCCCTCTCCTGACTCGCCTGCTGTTCCCCTCAGCAGTGTATTTCAGTCAATCTCCCTGTTCTCCCTACTCTGTCTCTGGTGAATCCTCTCACCCCCCACACCTCTGTTTCCCCTTAGGGCATCAAACAATCCAAATCTAAGTAGCAACTGAACCATGCTTGTTTTTCTGAGTATTACCAAGAAGATTAACATTCCTCAGCAGCTATAAACACACCCTTGTCACATGCCATGTCCTTTACTGCATATTGCGGCGAGAGCAGGGTGACTGCTGACCTCTAACTTTGGCTAAGGAGAGTTCAACTAGGCTCATGGCCAAGATCACGAGTACCTACATAGCATTAATGACATCACTAAGTACTGTGGTGCATATAAAAATAAAGGTGATTTTAAAAAAGAGATAAAGTGAAAGAATTCTTGTGAGACAGTTACTAACATCCTACATTCTTATGGCGTATTTGTTCAAATTAATACTACTAAAAGTGTTAGTATTTCTAAACTCCAGACATTATTCAGAGTTAACTAACTTTTCTACTAATGTTCTTTTCCTACTGCATGAGCCCATCCAGAATATCACACTGCATTTGGTCTACTAATATTTTTTTTTTTTTTTTTTTTAAAGATTTATTTATTTATTTATGCAAGCACTGGGTACAGTCAGAAGCGCGGGAGGGTGAGAGAATTCACCAAAGCCAGAGCGGAGAGCAGAACAGGCAGAAGGACCGAAGTACACTGCTGAGGGGAGCAGCGGGCGGCAGGAGAGGTCTGCGCGCCATGCGGGACCCTCCTCAGGTGGCCGGGGAGCAGCCGGGGATCGAACCGGCGTCACAGAGACTGCGGGCAGCTTCGCAACCCAGCGCTCAACCGCTGCGCCACTGGGCAGGCCCTGGTCTACTAATATTTTTAATTAGCTCTCTTTTTCTTCAAGCCTTGAAATAAACCTGCAACTCTTTCCTCCTTGGCTCTAATGAATGGAAGGGTAGTGGGCCAGGACTTAAGAGGAAGGAAAATAGGTTAGAAGGGTTAGTCCATCTCCTTCCACACATTGAAAAAAAAAATCAACAGGAATGAGAAGACTAAGATAAGATGGGAGATGTGTTTTGTTTTATTTTTCATGACTTCTATCATGGATTTTTCATTTTTATGGATTTTCCAAGTGCTCTCAAAAAAGCTTAGTGCTATACTTTGAAGTGCAGTTAAGGTTACCAAACTAAACCCAGTGTGCCCAGATTTTCTCCTATTCTCTGAACACAAACTCTGGGATCTGAAGAAGCTCTATAATAACAGGGTTCACACATATCTGAAGAAGGTGGTACTTGCCTTGAATGTGCTCACATCTCTCTTTTCCATATTCCCCTTCCAGCACTGTTTCTACATCTCCAAGTCAATGGCCTCCAGGGGTCTCTATTTTAGCAACTTACCCCTATGCGTGTTCTCCTAAACCAGCACGTGCCTTCACACTTACACCCTGCAACTCAAGCCAAATCAAAGAATATGCATCCACACTTGAATACTTTGGTTTATATTATAGTGAGGTGATGCATTTTAATAAGGAATTGTGAGACTTCTATTAGATTCTAGTTAATGAAAATGTAAAGTGAATTGTCAGGCAGGCTGGGTAAGGTAAAATTCAGATGACAGAAGCCCCTTCACACATCAATACAAATTAGTACAGCAGGTCTTGCATGTATGTTTGTAGAAAGGCAGGCTGTCATGCTATTTCACATGAGCATGACTTACTTCTATGTAGATGTAGTGCTTGCTATGCTCTATCACATTGACGTAAGCCGTGTGGATGGACTCTTCATGGTACTTTATCCCAGCAGACCAGTCAGCCGCAGAGCGTAGCAACTACAAGGAAGCAATCAGAAACGATGAACAGAAGACAATGGGAAAGACACCAGACACGTTACTACAAAGAAGTCAATCCTTTTCTTTAGACCACTGAATGATTACAGTGGCTTGGGGGTCATGTGTGGGCCACAGGAGAGTAGGTCCTTGTATATAATCCATAACAAAGGAACTCAGCTGGAAATTGTGTCCTGAACAAACCCAAGGATTATTTCCATTCAGAATTGGAAACCACAAGGTATGCTTCCTTAAAGAGTATTTCAGGAGTACCTTTTTCATGACTTTTATCATGAATTTAAGGTGACTAAGAGTAGGGGGATCAGTTAGACTGCATTTGGCTCTAATGAATGGAAGGTAACTAGAATAGCAGGATCACTTAGACTCTTTTTTTGTGACAGCTCCACAGTTTCACCAGAATACCTGTTATTCTAGTACATTTACTCATGGTATCACTTTAACACTTGGCTCAAACCACATGATATGGTCACCCTACATCTGAGTTGATAAGGTGATTATTTCTCTTCCCCAAAAACATATTTTTCAGATTAATATATTCTAAAAGACAAATTGATTCAGACATCTAAATTTGATTTTGCCTTTAATCAGCTGTCTGCTTCTTGGCTTGTCCCTTCAATTGTCTCACTCAAACTGCCTCCCTCTATTCAGACTCTCATCTGCCTGGATTACAATAAGAGAATCCAGTGCAGATATTTGAGCATATGTTAATTACACTGATGCACAGAAACCCCCTGGTTCAAAGCTTAACTCAACCACTTACTGGTTTTGACTGTGGTTAAGTTTCTAAACCTCTGTGCCTCAGATTTCTGTTCTACAAAGTTCAGCAGCAATTTTTAGTATTGTAGAAAGGATTCAGTGAATTAATGTGACGTGTGTAGAAGGAGGCCTAGTAGCTAGCAAGCAATATGTATATTTGCTATTATTAATGAGAACATCAGATGATATATTTGAGAAGTAATGGATCATGTCAGAGACTCTTCAGAGCAGACTCTGGCTGTGAATGGGAGAAAGATAGCATAAAAGCCTTTTTCGACACTAAGAAACTATTGGTTATAATTTTTTTAGTATTCTGATTAATATGGCAGTACAACGCTGGCACACAGTATGTGCTCAATAAATATTTATTGACTTTCCTTGGGCAATAGTACGATATCACAGAAGATTCACTATAAAAATAATTTTGGTATTTCTGATTTGAAATGAATATTGAAACTGTCTTTTATGTGA
>NW_023604295.1:26822945-26839769 GCF_014898055.3 Talpa occidentalis
CATCTGACCAGATCCTGGTCAATGGATCTGAGGGTACACTGATGAGAAACTTCTAGAAAATATTTCTAAATCAAATAAAATGAAGTTTCATAGTGGATTATTAAGCTTTTTGGACATGATTATGTCTACATGTGGTAACTAGAACTGCCACATCATCTTGGAACCATGAGATGAACTTCTTGGCAAGCTAAAGATAGCATAGAAAGAAGGAAAGCATATACATTTTTTTTTTTTTATGCCATTATCATCATTGTGCAGAGAATTAATGTCCACTGAAACTTTCAGATTTTTTGTGAAGTCAGATGATTTATTATTTAAAGCACTTTTAATCATGTTTTCTGTAAATTGCAGATTAATGCATAATTGGCATATGCTCAGATCTTACCTCATTTATTTAAACGAAGTTCAAGAAAAAAAGAATTTATTTTTACACCTGATGGTGGTCAACATTGTCATTTCAGGAATAAGAAGACTGAGTCTCAGAGTAAAATAGGTAACTTTACCCAGAGTCATACAATTAATTAATATCCAAGATAGGAATGAAACCAAGAACCTCTATTTTCCAGATGTGTTTTTATAAAGTTCTCATACACCCCTCCCCAACACTACTGCTATCGACCTCATGATAATATATTTCAAAAGAAAAGAGAACAATGCATTTACCTAGATGCGGGGCCAGGTTTTTATTGTAGTACATTGTTATCATAATAATATAACCAAGTAGATGAGGAAGATAACTAGTTGAGTTTTTTTTAGAGAAGGGAAAGATATTTTATTCTCTCCAAACATTTGAGAGATAGATTCTTTCCTCTTCTGCTTTCTCTTCTATTCCCCCGCCTCCTTCTTTTCCTTTTCTTGCTCTTCCTCTCATTTCTTATATTGTTCTTTCTCTTTTTCCTCTTCCTCCATCTCCTTAACCACCCTCACTACTCAAGCATTAAATGGATAGAATTAAATATGACTAAGATAAAGCGAGAGTAAGTAGCATCCATTAATTTTTCTGTTTTGAATTTCACATCTTTGCCCATGGGTTACACACTACTTTTAATTGTGATTAAATCTTTTTTTATTTATTATAATTTCTACTAATGTAATTTGACTGGACACTTGCTTTTATTTCATTTAAGTTAGGGAATGGAAAAGATAAGATATTTTTAATAGAGAAATTACAAATCTGGAATGTTCCTTCATTGAGTTGAAAGCAACTGGCTTATCTTATCCTCAGACATATTTTTTTAGTTAAAAATGTATTTTCTTAGTTGCAAATTATATATTGCATTTAATAATTTACACTTTGCAAGGACAGGAGCTTCCTACCCTGTATTCATTTGCAGTTGTATTCTTTAAAATTTTTTTTTCTTAGTGTAAATGTTGAGATAAGAGAGATGTATAGTAGGAATCAGCAAAACCATAATAAACATTGTGTTTCACCTAATGAGAAAGCAAAGCTGTTAATTTAATGGTTAGTAATGAGCTTTATTATTGTCGTCATCTGATTATGTTTATTAAGGTAAATGAGAGTATTTTTAGGAAAACATATTAAAAAACACAATAGGTATTTTCATCTCAGAGTACTTGTTCCAGCAGAATATCTGAGTCTTTTTTCTTAAGCAGATAAATCCTATCATTGTACAGGGGACCTGTGTGCAATAAATCAAAAGGCTTCTTATCTCTTATTTTCCTTAATGATATTGATAACCTTTAGAGCTGCTGAGTAAACAAAAGTCTTTCCTTTCCTAACTTTGTGATTCATCTGTGCTCAAAGGGCAAAATAAGCTGCATTGGCTACAAAGGGTAAACAGTACTTTAAAACAAAATTCAACTGCTAAATGCTGTCTGAGTCAGAGCCTTTGCACAAAACAGAATTAACAGAAAATGTTTCCAGAGAAGAACAAGCCATCTGGCTGTCCTGCAGAGTGGTTAAACACACAGCACTTAAACACACACACACACACATACAAATTTTGGCAAGGGGCAGGAGATGGCATCAAATAATATTTGTAAAAAAATTAAGAGATAGATGAATGGGTAAGTTTAATAACTTCAGCATCAGCAGTGCTATGTAAATTTGACCATACACACATGCATGTGCAGATGCATATTGTGTGAATTTAATTAAATCAGCAACAAAAAGGAAAAAAAAATAGGTATTTTGCCTGAAGGGGATGGTGAGTAGCAAGGAGGGGGCCCAGTAGATTATGGTGGATTATGGGTGCTCTGGTGACTGATACGTTATGGTAACATACATGTGGAGAGGTATTCTGTATTCATTCATACCCCTAAGACATACAATATGTTTTATATACATATACATATATACATTACCTCAAAGAAAAAGATTTAAAATAAAATGAAATAACTTACTCTGTGTGTGTGTGTGTGTGTGTGTGTGTGTGTGTGTGTGGCGGGAGGAGGAGAAGGGTGAGAGAATAGAGAAGGAAGAAAACATTTGTAAAGGAATTTTTAGATGCTTTTTTTTTTTTTTTGCAGTTGGTGTGGATAGTAGCTGAGAACTCAGCTATTTCTGTTTCCTGATTTTATCAATTGGAGTTTACACTTCAAATAGTTTATAAAGTTATTTAGGAATCTGCCACTTTTCCCTTTAAATGGAGTATGTCTTTTATATATGATTATTTAAAGTAAACCTAAATGTTCTCTGTCTCTTTCCTGCTTCTGATTTCCTTTTTCTATCCACATCACAGTTTCCTAAATTACCAATCTGAATTTATCTTACGTTTTCAGGGATCCCTTCACAGTGCATCTTTCAAAAACTCACTTCTGATTAGAAGTAGTTCAGTTATCAATGGTGAATGTATACTAATGATATTAGTATATCTCTATACTAATTTAGTATGTTATTTGAGAATCACAATAAAATATGTATCAAGGTTTAGCCACTTAGGTTTAGCCACTCCTTATAAAAGAGGAAAATAAATAATTCATCAACTCAAATAATTAAATAATTTCAAACACAATGATTTAACTACTTAGAGAATGAAATTAAATATAAGGGGAAAATGCCAACATATAAAAACTTACTTTTAGCAAATTTTCCCAATCCATTAAAATACAGTTACCCCGCATGTTGTAGGCAAAGGGTTCCATAACCTGCCCTGGACACTGTGCTTGTATGGATTTCACTGGGCAGATCCTTAGGAATGATAGAGAGGTGTCTGGGAAGCCTCTCCTTAAGGAATGCTAAGACCTTTGAGAATTAAATCCCAGTTGATGTTTTAATGCAAATGTCCACAGTCAATCCTTTACCATGTTGGGAAAAAAATTTTGATTCTACACACTTGAAAGCAGATAAATGACTGAAAAGTGTGGCAAACAGTTTTTATGCATGGCCTTATCTTCACAGAATAAATGTTGAATGGATATTTATAAAATATTGGGAAAGATAAAATAATGAACTTTTCCTAAGAGTCCCCGTCTCCCTATCATCCTGTTATAACCTTAACTATAACCCTGTCTCCCTATAACCAATACACAAGGTTATGAGAAAGAGTAAGTCTTAGACAACACAAGTAGACATCTCTGTACTGTAGATTGGAATAAGACAGTAGGAGGAGGTAGGGGTGGCTGGATTAAGTCTCAGATGCTGTGGAAATTCAGTGTGGTAAAAAATGATAAATATAAATAGGCAAGAGAGAAAAGGGAAAGGAAGGTAAGAGGAGAAAAGAATGGGAAGAAAAATAAAGAGGAAAATATTTTTAACTTTTTTTGACATAAAAGATAAAGTTTCCTGCTTTTTTTTTTTTCATTGTACCTTCCACTAATAGGATATTTTGTCCAACAGTAAGTGGCAAGGACTTAAATTTCCTCCACTCATTGAGTAATCCTCATTTGACCTTCATTATTTTCTAAGCTTGATCTCTTTTGACTTGGCTTTGTACCTCTTACTTTTGACTTGAACTTTGTCCCTCTCTATGGTTCCTGAGAACTAAATTCTCTTTTACCAGGATCAGGACTGTTGTGAAGATCATATACCAAATACATTTGTCACCAGTTTCTCTGATTCATTTATTGCTGATTTGAGATAGGAAATTAACTTTTTCATAAAGTCAATCTCATTGTGTTTCATTGACCTTGAGTTTTCTATTCCTCCCACTTGATACAGTTTAAATATCTGTATGTTCTGATTATAAATTATAAATAGTATGCAGACTATTTCTCTACATACTACTTACATTCAAAGCCAGTCCTCTCTATGTGTTTCTGCAGAAAACATGTTAACATAAGGTCAATTATACAGAGTTAGTTATTATTATTATTATTTACTATTAATATGAAAGTTTATGCTGTACCACTTTTCCCAATCCTCAATAAAATTTAGAATGTCACCACTTTTCCTAAATATAGTGATGCTATTTTATGAATATTAGTGAAAAGATCACTAATTATGACTC
This sequence comes from Talpa occidentalis, assembly GCF_014898055.3. Taxonomy (NCBI): domain Eukaryota; kingdom Metazoa; phylum Chordata; class Mammalia; order Eulipotyphla; family Talpidae; genus Talpa; species Talpa occidentalis. The sequence goes on from NW_023604295.1 coordinate 26,827,355, forward strand.
TGTGAAAGGAAAATTTCCACTCTAGTGAAAGGAAAATTTTGAGCTATACTCACGTAAATTGTAAAACTCTTGAGTGTTTATATATATTCTTCAGATTACTTGATTGAAAGATCTCATCCAACTGAAAAAAAAAAATTAAAAAGAACATTAAAGATTTAAACTTTTATTTAAAACTAACCAATGTAATTTTTATTATAAAATTATTTATTATAAATAATTGGGAAATTTCCTTTTCTGTGGTGAAGGTGTTCATATATCTAATTGTCCTGGGCATATTACATTTATTTATTAATTTTTTAAAGCAAGGAAATGAGATCCATGTATCTTTTTGTGAGTAATTAATGAAACTATGTCATAAAATCTATAGCCAAACAAAACTAGAGTTCCCTACCATTTGCTGAAGGTCAAATGCAAGCACTTTGAACTCCACTGAGAGTTTATCTTGCAAATTAGGATTAAATGTAGCTCCCGATGTTATTTTAAATGTTCCTCTGGCTTCATGACTTTTTCCAAATTCTGCATCTAGATGAATTAAAAAGAAACAAAACATTAAAAATGCAAATTAACGACAGAGAATATACACATTCTGGCTTAGACGTAGAAGCAAAATTCTTGCTTAACATGTTGGTCTTGCTTTTTAACATACAGTGTTAACATGTTTTTAACATGTAGTTTCTGCTTTTCCTAGGCAGTCTTCATGTTTCATAATCAGGTTTATTTTTAGATGTCTATTTGTTTCAAAAGATTGAAAAATAAGCTTCTTCACTATCCAATTAAATTTTTTTCTGTCTTTGAAGACTAACCGACACGTCAAGCTTCCAGGTTATTTTTATTATTGAGATTTCTGTTGGAAGACACAGGATGGGCAAGTTCCACCAATTATGGGAACCAATTCAGGGAAACATGGTGAGAAATGAACCATTAAAAGTTTTGTAGTTGCTTTCAGACACTTCTTGAACACCTAGCATCCAGGAATACTGCTGGTTTCCTACATGTGGATCGCTGTGAAGATTTCAGTGTGTTTGTTACTTTGAAACATAGCTTTGAAGCTACTTCTTTCATTCTAATAATTATAAAATTGATATGTATGACCTTTTGCTTTTAGATGATAGCTATCATTATTGCAGCAGTTATTGAAAATGCTGCAAAAAATATATTATCTCAATAGGAAAAAATGTAAGGAAAAAAGTTAATAAATTGAATATAAGTGTAGGTAATGGCATATACCATTAAGTCCTGCACAATCTCTTTATCAGAATATTTTCTTTGATATATATTTATATTGAAAATGAATCACTTCAACTGAAACCCTCATAATGATAATTCATAATGATAAAATCATCAATGTAATAATAATGATACATAATTGACCAGGGTTATGAAGATGCTATTTCTTCTTTTCCAAGATGGGCAATAGGAAATTATATTCATTAAGAAAATTTCCCAACATGATAAAGGTCATAAGTGACAGATCTGGAATCTGGATTTAGTAATAACAAACTTTAGAACCCAGAATCTGTCATACATTGACACCAAACTTCCCAGGCTATATGGAACTGTAGAAATAATATCTTATATAATCTAAACAGTTACAATTGCATAATTAATGTAACACTGTTACTTATACTGTTTAATTTGCGTTTTAAATATTCAAAATCACATTTAGATCTACATGTTTAAATATGTGAACGACAAGGAAAGACTGAGGATCTGTCATGGAGAGGAGGCTACAGAAACATGATAACTAAATCTTTATCGGAATCCGTATTGGATTCTGAATAAGTAAAAGAAAGTGGAAAAACTGGTAAAATTTGAATAAAATGTGATTTAGTTAATAGGATTATATCGATGTTCATATTTTGGTTTGACAATTATATTATACATGATAACTGACACTAGTTAAAACTGGATAGAGGTTATCAAGACCTGCACAATTTTACAATGTTTTTGTAAGTCTAAATTGATATAGTAAAACATGAATTAAAAATATCATAATTTATGCCTTCTAATGCTCTATTATAGATTTAACTGAATCCCTTTTTATATTCTTTTGTTCTCTATTAAATCATATTAGCTTTTATATTTATTCTCTATTTTGATTGTAGAATAGCCAACTTTTGTATCTTTACTGAACATCAAAGAATCCAATGGACTTCCAAATGATTATACAAACTTGAGTTATTCAATTTAAAAAGACTAAAGCACTTAATTTTCTAAAGGTCTAGCTGAACTTCTATTTAGTTATTTTTCTATAGTCATATGAGATATATAAAAGTATTCTTTTTCCTTAAAGTATATCTCTGTAAGTAGCTGTAGTGTTTACATAAATTTAGGGTTATATAGGAATTATTTTATTAAACTATAATTATTTACATTCATATTTGTTACATTTGAATTAATACTTATTTATAAACCAGAAGAAAATAACTAAATGAAAGGCTGACTTTTCTTGATAAAACCCAATTCAATCACATTTAAAAAGGTTTAACCTATGACTTTTCAGAAAGAATTAATATGCCTACTTTTTACAATTCATCATATAAAAAATGCGAACATTTTCTCAGGAAAAAAAAAAAAGTGTAATATTCAGGTTATTGTCTATGATGGCAGTTTTTAAAAATTATCCATAAAATAGCAAATGGTTAATAAGAGCAAAGTCTCACAGTCAGATTATCTAATTTGGAATCTTTTATTATCTAGTAATATAATATAAATTTAAAGAAGTAACAAGCTCTATCTCTGATTTCTCATATACAAAATGAGGGCAAGAATAACAACTAACTCATAAGATTTTTTTGTTTGTTTTTTATATGCATGTTGCAGCTTATAACAGTGAAATGATACAAATAAAACTTAATAAAGCTAAAAGTTGCATTGGGCAGAATCTAGGAAATACCAAGTTCAAGTTTGTTGTTGTCCATTCCCAGGGGGCATGTGGACAGTGCTTAATTCATCTAGCAGCTGTGTGTGAGCTTACTCATCTCACATGCATTGATAGAAAATATAATTTAATTTTAATTTTTTTTTGTTTTTGAGGTACTACTATTTTACATCCTTGCTAGTGTGTCCACGGTATAGGATTTCCCCCTTGGGTGTTGTCACTCTAGCACTTCCACCACCCATGCACGTAAGTTGCAACAGAAGAATATAGTTGAAAATCTTTGAAACCCAAGCTCTGAGTAATGGTTTTCTTTCTTCTTTTTTTTTAAATCACAAGTTACTACTTAGGCACCTTCACATTTCTATAAGTCTGCATTTGCATCCAAGCTCCCTTACATTGTTTACATTCAAATTGTTGTCCCAATAAGAGAGTGAAGTTATTATTCTCTAGGAAAAAACAATATTTTCTCTTTAACTTGTCTAGTTATTGACCTGTATAGTCAATGTTTTAGTATGTTTATGATTTAAATCCTGCCGTGATGAACATACAGACTATGAGATGTATCTTGTTCTATTGTGAAACTGAGAAACTTGCCCTTTTTTAAAGATTTATTTATTTATGTATACAAGAACTGGGATGTAGGCCGAAGGTGCGGTAGGTGAGAGGATTCACCAGAAACAGTGGGAGGCAGGATATGCAGATCTACTGAAATACGCTGCTGAGAGGAGCAGCAGACTAGACAGGACAGGTCTGCTGCACCCTGTGGGTCAGCTCCCTGACCGGGATTGAACTGGTGTTGCAGTGGCTGGTGATAGCTTCATAGCGCTGTGTCTTTAACCCCTGTGCCACCAGGGAGGCCCAGAAACTGAGAAACTTGCATAACGTGGTTGGACATCCTTTCCCCTAACAGTTTATTTTAAAAACTTAAGTCTTAGGTTTTAACTCTGTAAATTTCAAATTTTATGCCAATTAGCTTTTTAAATACTCTATGATGTGACAGTAAAATAGCCGAATCTCAGAATGAGCATAAATACCTTGTCATGAAAGCACAACAATGCATATAACTTATCAGCAGGTAAGAACACCTTCAATAGTCAATGGTATATAACTTACCTTTTTGTGACTCCTTGATTGCCAGACAGGACACCGCAATTAATCCAGCACAAACCACCACCATCATGACAAAGAGAGCTGCAAATACGGCTTCATAGGTGTTGAGACAACAGTACCTGGCAGGTACACTTCTTTTTGACATCATTTCTGGCTTTTGAAGGTATAAAGACCTTCACCACCTGGAAAAAAAAAACCCCTCAAGTCTTCAAAGATTTGTAAAGCAGCAACATACATCTACACTAATCTTACCAGTGTGTGTAAATGAGTCAAGTAGTTCCTTTGGCAACATTATTAAGTAGCTTTAACAGGTCAGTTAAGAAGGTATAAGTGAGTCAAAAGATGCCTAGAGTTGTAAAAGGTAATCAGTATGAATCCGCCACGTGTCAAGATGAATAAAAATACATGCTGTAAACAAATACAAGACTTTATCATTTTGAAAACTATTAGGAAATAAGTGAAATTCATGGTAAACAAATTAGTTATTAGGCACGTGACCTAGATATTCTGAGTTCCTAACAGATCAACCTTCAACCCTCTGACTCAGGTCATTAAGCATTTCTTCTGTTCTACATAGATGTAGACATTCTAAAAATAACTTACATGCATAAATATATGTAAAACTTGACATCAGCATATATTAATATGTACATCTGTCTCCTCTTCCTTCCCCTACCTTTCTCTTTCTGTGTTATTATATGTGTGGTATATCACAAACACACATTTTGTAGTCTTCATTATGCCACCAATGTGAAGTTATGGAATGCAATGTTAAGGAACTATTGATTTAATTTAAAGAAAGTCCACTTAAACAAGGTATCACATGGTTGTTCTTTATGGCCTGGAGAAGTTATCAATGAATGGGTGTAGCTGCTGTGAGAGAAATAAGGCATTTGTTTCTATTTTAAGGAAGTATTCTGGGTGGGGAAGATACTGTTCACTTGCCTTGGACTTTATCTGTTTAAATATGCCAATTATAACAATACAGCGAGTTAAGATAACCTCTTCCTTAACGCCAGACCTATGCTTTATGGGAATATCGAGATTGTTTTCTGAAAATTAAAGTACATTTTGTCTTTGGAATGTTCATGCTTTGAATAGCAAGGTGTTTAGAATATAAAAAATAATAAAGTCAGCACTCATGTTACAAGTTACAAATTATCTTCAAATAATGTTTTTGTTACAGTGCAACCCTGATATGAAATGGGTTCTGACTGTGGGTCCTCACCCACGTATTTAAAAGGGACTTAAAGTAAGACTCAAGTGCAGGCACCCACAAAAGCATTAATAAAATGTTTTACAAATTTACAAATGAAGGAAAAATGAAGAAATGAATAACTCGGGGAGAAAGAGAGGGAGATAAATTGGTGAATGTGTCCTACCAGTTCCACTGAGCTGGAACCCCAATATCACGCTGAAAGCTGGTGAAAAAACAAGCACCCCCAAGGCCCACATATCCTCTTATACAGCAAGCCTGGCTGCTTAACTCTACCCTCAATTTCCAGCAATCTTCTCCTTGGTGATGATGGCATTATGGGATTTATAGTCCTTGGTGTCGTGGGGTGGGGATGGAGTCCATAAAACCTGTGTTTGTGGAGTTCGTTTCAGGACATCCTTTCCCCCCACCATTTTAAATTATTATACTTAATATGCTAAGTATCTAGGTTTCCTTTAGAAAAGACAATAATTTATGAAGGACAAACTGAAATAAAACAACAGGTTAAGGTGAAAATACCAAATCATTTATCTTGAAATTTTAAAAAGTTGCTAAAATAAAATGAATCTCGCCTTATCAGATAACAAAACTCAATACAACACTATAATAATAAAGTGTATGATACTGTTTCAGGAGTAGAAAAATATCTTAGTGGAATATAATAAAGAGCCCACAAACAACTTGATTCACATATGGAAACTTCATTTATCAAAAAGATAGTGTTACTGCTAGGTGAGGAAAGGGTGTTTATTCAATCAGTGGTGCTGGGTGGGCTGGCTATTCATTTCAGGATTAGGTCCTTATTTCATGCAGATAAATAAATCTCTAGTAGTCTCAATGTATACTAAAAATTACAGAAAAAAAGAGAAAATGTAGAAAGACATCTTTCTGATATAGAGTACTTAAGGAGTTTTTCAAAAAGGACTACAAAACAAAAGGTCAAACTAGGAAGGAGAATATTAATAAACATAGCCAATAGTAGCACAGACATTTTAAAAAGCAATCAATATCAAAAAGAAAGTAAAAATTTAAGACATAGATTAGAATTTTTTTGTACTTTTGATTTTTTTTTAACTATGTATATTTCAGCTGAGTTACAGCAGAGCAGAATTGAGGCAAAGACTGTTAAAGCAGTTTTTTTTTTTTTTTAAAGAGATTCATTTATTTATGCATATAAGAGATGGGGTATAGGCCAGAGGTGCGGGGGATGAGAAGATTCACCAGAGACAGAGTGGGGAACAGAACAGGCAGAGTGACTGAAGTACACTGCTGAGGGGAGCAGTGGGCTAGAGTGGAGAGGTCTGCTGTGCCACGTGGGTCAGCTCCCTGCCAAGGGGATTGCATTTGTGCTGCCTGCCGGAGGCTGCAGATAGCTTCAAAGTGCTGTGCTTAACCTCTTGCGCCACCAGGAAGGCACTGTTAAAGCAGTTTTTTATTTTATTTTATTTTTAAAGATTTATTTATTTATGCACACACAAGAGCTGGGGTACTTACCTCATGCCTTTCAGCTTGCCCTGTGTGTGTGTACAACAGTCACGGAGAGTCAAAATCCCTAGCAGAGCCAAATGAGAACAATTGTGGGTGGGACACTTACAGTTTACAACTGAATAGCCTTTTCCAGAATTTGTAAAGCTCTTCTACTTTACAGCAGGCAATTAACAAAAACACAAAGCCAAACAGTGAAGACAACTCAAACCTGCAAGTCCATAGGTGCTCTACTTTAGGAGGTATTCAACTTTAGTAGTAACGATGGAGTTTTGATTACAATTAAAAATGAAATATTGTCCTCAAATATACTAGCAAAAATTAAATCAGTGGGATTTCTAAGAGGTGGTATTCACCGTGAGAGAAATAATTCAAATAATCATTTAATACAATGAAAATAAATGTAGGGAAGTTTATGCATAGACTTTTAATCTTGAGAATTGCAGAAGTTATAGCAACACCCCTCTTAACTCATTGAATGTCTGTAGGAGAGTAAAACTTTTATTTTAAACACATACTTAAAATATCTAGCCATGGACTGTGGTGGAGGACGATGGTGGTGGGGTGATAATATCCTCTGAAGAGGTGTGCTCCTGTACCTCTGAATCATTTACAGCATTGTAAACCAAATTAACCTTAATGTAAAATAAAAGGAAAAAAAAAACATAATTTGAAGTTATCTAGGTGAACTGGAAACATATTTGAGATGGAAAAGAAGATAATCTGTAGGTCTGAGTAGGTAAGTGTAGGGTAAATGATTTTTAGGCTTTTCTGCCCTCCTACTGTAACAGGGTGGGCCCCAGGAAAGGGGGAGCTTTCAGGTTCCCTGCCCCACCCAAATGGAGGGTGGAGTGAGCAGGGAGAGAAGAGGCTGCAGAGGAGACTGAGGAAGTGTAACAGGGTGGTCCCCAGGAAAGGGGGAGGTTCCCTGCCCCACCAAGGGAGGGTGGAGCTGAGCAGGGAGAGGAGAAGCTGCAGAAGAGACTGAGGAAGGAAGCAGGATGGAGCCAGGAGACCTGGAGGAGGCGCATGGAGCCTAGAGACACGTGAAGAAACTGCGCTTGTCTTTTTTCGTGGACGGGGTGACACAGATGTGGGTGAGACCCATGGGGAGGTGACAATGGCAGCTTTTATCTTGATGTTGATTTTGCTCTTTTCCTTCCGGGCTTGTCTGGTTGTTTGTGACCCTTTTCTGTGGGTCCTCACTGGAAGATGCTTTAGACTTGTGGCAGGCTTTGTGGCCTTGCTCTGGGCCAATCCCATATGGATGGACTTTTACCCACGAGGGTACGGGTAACTTTGGGTGCTTCATTTAGAAACTAGACTCTTTGCCTTTCCTGTATTGTTTCCTAGTTGTATTAAAGTTCCTTCCCATTAAAGTCTCATATGTTTTGTGTTGATGTGGCGGATGGCAGAACCCATTTAGAATAGGCAGGTTTGTGGGGTTTGGGCTGCCCCTCTCCCTGTCCTGTAACACTACCATTAGGATTACAAGCCTGATGGTGGGCACCTGAATTTATTAGTTATTATAAGTTGTATTGTTTACTTCTGTGGGCCATGGCTGCGGTATTGATGCATTCACCAAGAGAAGCAGAGGCAGGAGAGAGAACCAGCTCTATGCCTTCCTAGTGCTACAATTGGCGTAAGTTGGCAGGATGATTGGATGCAGATGGGTATAGAGCCCTTGAAGACCTCGGGAGGGACTGAGGAGTAGCAGACTGCGAGCCTGTGACTGCTGGAGTTACAGCAGAACACAATTGAGGCAAAGACTGTTAAAGCAGTTTTTTTTTTTTTCAAGAAATTTATTTAGGTGCCAGGGCAGCACAGGTGGTGATCAGAATCTAGGAGCTGCAAGAAGAGGTAAAAATGCTTCAGGAGCACAGGAGGTGGCCAAGGTCCGGGAGCTGCGGGATGAGACTTTGAGTGGAGGAGGAGAAGGCCTGTGAGGACCAGCCCACCACTTTGAGGCAACAGAATCATCTGGGAAGAAAGGACCATGATTTGGAGCTCACCAGGGCTGATGCAGGGAAAAGCCACTGGACTTGGATGGACAATCCCACCAGAAAGCGTAGGAACTTTGGCTGGGTAGTGTTATGTTTTGAGGACCCTGGGGGGGGGGGTGGTATTGTTTGTACACCCCAGGAGATGGGGATCTGGGGGTGGCCAGTGGGCCTCCGTGGCCAAAGGCAGCCTGTGTACTACCTGGCAATCCTAGGGCCATAGCCCAGAGAGGCAGGGGCCAGAGTAGAGGTAGGAGCAGGCATGAGAAGAGACGGACAGACTGAGGGAGGAAGCCCTCGCCAAGTTCTCTGCAGCCAGGCAGAGGAGTTGAATTAAAAGTGAACTTAGAGCATGATCCCTTCCAGCGCCATCCATGTTGCTGCAAATTGCATGTGTTTATCTTTTTTGAATGCTGAGTAATATTCCATGGTGTATATGTACCACATCTTCTTGATCCAGTCATCTATTTTTGGGCATTTGGGTTGTTTCCAAAGCTTAGCTTCTTTGAGCTTCGAGATTAGGTTGTTTCTTTGAGTTCTTTCTTGTTTCTTGATGTGAGCTTCTATTGCTATATATTTTCCTCTTATTACTGCTTTTGCTGCATCCCATATATTTAGGATATTGGTGTCCTCCTTATCATTCAATTCAAAGAATTTTTTAATTTCTTCTTTGATCTCCTCATTAGTCCAGTGGTCTTCCAGTAGTGTGGTTTTTAATCTCCATGAGGTAGGAGAGTTCCTTGCCTTCTTTTTATGGTTTATTTCTAGTTTGATGCCTTCATGGTCAGAAAAGATGGTTGGTATGATTTCAATCTTGGTGTAAATACCGGATGGTCTCACTAATAGCAGGAATCTAGAAAACTTAAATAATGGACCAGGAAAATGAATAACTATAAGAAAGTGAAAATCAGAATCAACAAAAAACTATGAAACAGAGACACTTTTGGGGGGGTGGGGCAGGAGGGGAGGGATTGGGATCAGAATGGGGGGGTTGCAATTGTATGGGGAATATAAAAATAAAATTTATTATTTAAAAAAAAAAAAAACCCTAGTTGCACATGAAGTCAGATTAAATGCATGACAAAGTAGCCAGGCTTTCAAATTAATTTAGACTTTTGCTCAGAGGACAAAGGTTTAAAATACTTTGCAAAAAAAAAAAAAAGTGAACTTAGAAAGACTAAAGCTGGTGCTAAGATTGGGAAGCCCTGAGGGGCTGTTAAGCACTAAGTATGCTAAAGAAGGCCAGAGAGTCTCTTAAAATCACCTATGGGTTATGCCCTTTCATTGTTGAGTAAAGGTGAGGAGCTGAGAAACCATCCTTGGGGGATGGATGGGGAACGTGGCTTTAGGGGAGCCCACAGTCGAAGAGGGGACCCAAGAGAGGCCGCAAGTACAGCTTGTATCCACGGATCCCCGACACGGGTGCTTGTGCAGTGGGTTGGCCTAAGTGCAGGGGTCTGCGTGTCGCATTGGTGGCTACAAAGGCCCAGTGTTGGAGCGACCGCTAGACAGAAACCCTGAGGATTGGGCGATTACCCCCGAAGAGTACAGAATCACCAATCCAAGAGTGAGTGCATCCTGGGGGTGGATGCGGTATGTGGTTTGCGGCAGAGATCACAGCCCGAGAAGGGCAGGAAGCCTGATGGCTCCTGGTATGTGAAGGCCTCTCCATGCCTGAGTGGTTCCTTCCTTGCATGAGCAGTGCCTTTGGCAGCAGAAGTGGGGGATCATCTGATGGTGCCAATGATCATCTCTTGCCACTAGGTTAGTATCCTGCCTGGACTTATTGATTCTGTTGTATTGGTTCATTGTTATTTTCTTTTGTGGACTATGGCTGCAGTGTTTATGTTTGCTAAGGGAAATTGTATATAAATTATAGGTGGACTGTATAGCACAAAACCCTAAGGGGTGGATTGTAGGGTAAATAATTTTCAGGCTTTTTTGCCCTCCAACTGTTACAGAGCAGCCGGGACATGAAACGGTTGCCTGGCTGTGGGTCCTCACCAGCGCGCTTGAAAGGGACTTATTAATACTCCACTGCAGGCACATACAAAAGGTTAATAAAAGGTTTATTTACAAGGGAAGGGGAAATGAGGAAATGTACACCTCAGGGAGAAAATAGGGAAATAAAATCTTAAATGCGTCCTACCAGCTCCGCCGACCTGGAAACCCAAAGGCACTCTCAGAGCTGGCCAGACGCTGCGAGCTGGCGGAGAGCCAAAAGGGAACCCCCCAAGACCCACCTGTCTGGTTTTATACCAACCCTGGCTGCTTAACTCCACCCTTAGGTTCCAGCCACCTTCCCTTTGGTGGTGATGGGATTTGTCTTTCCCAATGTCCTGATGACTTTGGTGTGGAGTGGGGGTGGAGTCCACAAAGCCTGTATGGGATTAGCGCAGGACATCCTCTCCCCCTAACACTATCATTAGGATTGGTGCCTGATGGTGGGCACCTGCATTTGTTACATTGTTATAAGTTGTGTTGCTTATTTCTGTGGGCCATGGCAGCAGTATTGATACATTTGCCAAGAGAAACAGAGGCAGGAGAGAGAACCAGCTCTGTGCCTTCCTGGCACTACAGTGAGCATCACTAATACTCTTTTTAAAATAATAATAATCTTTTTTTAAAGATTTATTTATTTATGCCAAAAGCTGGGGTGCAGGTCAGAAGTATGGAGGGGGCAGTGAGAGGGTTCACCAGAGACAGAGTGGGGAACAGAACAGGTAGATCAACTGAAATACACTGCTGAGGGGAGCAGCGGGCGAGGCAGGAGAGGTCTGCTGTGCCATGTGGGTAGCTCCCTGACCAGGGATGGAACACATGTTGCAGTGGCTGCAGATAGCTTCATAGGTTGCATCTTAACCCCTTGCACCACCAGGGAGGCCCCAATAATAATAATCTTAATGAAACTTTCAGTGAGGAAATATAAATTGTGACCATTTTAGTGATTGGAATGGCCCATTCTGGTTAGGTGGATAATAAAGTGGGAAGATACTTTAGGATAATGAGAGATGGAGTAGGTAGAAGAAAGCTGAAATTTTGAATACTTCTAAGGGAGGATTGTAATTATATTCTCTCAAATTAATGGAAGGTTAAGAATAGAACAGCTACGAAAATTAAGAGTCTGTTAAGTGCTTGCTAAGATTATTGAAGCAAAAGAATCTTCCGGTTAAGAATCAAGGTAAACAATATAGGTGGCCTCCCCAGTGGTGCAGTGGGTTGAGCGTTGTGCTGTGAACCTGTCCGCAGTCTCTGCAGCGCGGGTTTGATTCCTGGCTGGCCAGGGAGATTCCCAAATGGCTAGGCAGACCTCTCCTGTCTCGCCTGCTGCTCCCCTCAGCAGTGTATTTTGGTCCTTCTGCCTGTTTTGCTCCCCTCTCTGTCTCTGGTGAATTCTCTCACCCCCCACACCTCTGGCCTGTACCCCAGTGCTTGTATAAATAAATAAATCTTAAAAAAAAGAATCAAGGTACACAATATATAAAGTATTAATTATCTCATCAAGTATGTGATTTTATACTTTATAACAGGTAGCAGTAGTAATAGCAAAAAGTCTCTAAACACCAAGGCCATCCATGGGCATTTCCATAAAATTTCTCTCACCATTCAATACAGTGCAATAACTTTCACCTTCAAGTAATTTGCTGTGATGGGGTTATTATCAGATAAATATCTTTTTAACAACTAATATAAAACAAGAAAATCTATTGTGATCCTCAAAGT
>NW_023604295.1:26839869-26855917 GCF_014898055.3 Talpa occidentalis
ATTTGTCACTAACAGTATTTGTATAAACACTGAATATAATTTTAAATTGCATTTTTACTATAGGATAGTAGAAGATATTATTTGTAGTCATTTTGAGGTGATTTTGTAAAATGGTAGTATTCTCCATTTTTAAGGGCTAGGCAGTAGATGGCATAAGTTAATATGAATGTGCATGCTATACATAAAAATACATATGTTCATAATAGGCACTTATATAAAAACTTGTTAGAAACATAATAAAATCTTAAGAGTTAGAGTGTATTGAATCTGTTGATTCATGGATAATTGTGTAGATACAGGAAATAACTTCTATAATAAACCTCATATAATGTTTGATTTTTTAAACAATATGCACATATACATTTGATTTTTAAATTTAATCACAAAGACAGCATTTAATATGTGTCAATTGTTCTTATGATTAAGCAATGAAAAGAGTTTGCAAGACTATTTTGAAATGTTTGTAAGACAAAGAGTGAGAAGCAAAATGAAAAACCCAAGCCCTAAGTGTCCTATTTATTTGATTTCATGATTTTTTCCATGATTTTTTAAAGGAAGTCAAATTGTATTAAAATAGGAACTGTTTTTTTCAATATAGCATAGATTATGAATTGTCAATGTATTTATGCATATGAACATACTCATATACATATACATATGCATGTTTATTCTGTCTATTGATTTTGAATATAGTAATAGAAATTAGTCACTAAAATGCTTATTGAAATTGTTTTTCTATTGCTTTGCACCAATTAACTTCTTAAAATTAGGTGGAATAGTTTGATTAGTTTGATGAAATGTTATTGAGACACTCAGGTATAATCAAAATTGCTTAATTTAATTCCATTTGTGATTTGATTAGAATCATATTGCAGCTAGACTTATGCAGATGGCCTAGAATTGACAATGTATTTTTTTTTGCTTGAATTTCATTTTTGGAAACCTAATCACTGTAAAGTATTAAGTGACATTAAAGAGCATAATTTCCATATACCTAAAGATTTAACTCCTTGGTTTATTTGTAGAATTTTTTCTAGTGCTCTCATTTTTTTTTTAAGTTTGAGTTTTAACTTATATTTTATCTAAGAGTTCTCTGAAAATGCACTGATTTTCAAGACTGTAACCTCTGTGCAAAAAATTAAAATATCATACTCACAAGGAACTTAGATGTTAGCAGGATCTTACTCCTTTCAGAGGCAATGCAGGCAACTCCTTTCTGTCTCTTCCTGCTCCTGTACCATTTGGAAATCCTTGCTTGTGATATATCATACTTTTGTCAAAGCCAATAGCTTCAAATCTCTCCCTGCTTCATCTCCACACTGCCATCTCCTCTTTTGTGTAAAGTCTCCTTGCCCACTCCATAAAGAAAGTATATATGATTGCAATAATGCCCAACAGGATAATCCAGGATGACCTCCCCAATTCAATATACTTAACACCGTTTAATCTCAGTGTCTCCTTTATTGACAAGTGATGTACAATTATAATTCTCAGTCTGAAATGTATATATCTGGGAGGCATTTTTCAACCTATAGACAGTCATTGGCTCTTCAGGCTAATCTGTGTAAGTAGTAGAGAACTGCTGAAAGTAGAAATCATTTAATTTAAATATTTATGGATAAATAATGATATATACAATTAAAATGTATAATTAATATACATGTTTAAATTGAGTTTTTTCCTCCTTTGAATCATGAGCTAGTCTGTCCTGATACGTTTTGAATCTTGCTTTTTAACATGTAATTCTAGTATAGACCAATAGCATCAACATTATGGAAAAACATGGTTAGAAATGCAGTATTTGGCAGATATCAAAATCCTATATATTATCAGGATGCTCAGTTGTATGGGTTTTATATACCCCTATCTATATGGAGTGAGAATGAGTATGTGCCTTCCCAGACATTGAGTAAGTAAAAGAAATATCTGAATGATTCAGTATTGCATTTAATGCCTTCATAATCTGTAGAAGTATGGGCATAATTATTCAAATAATTGATAGTTTTTAAATGCAAATTGTCTAAATAGTAATGGGGCTTATACATGTGACTTCACTAATTAAAACATTCTGTTTGTATTCAAGATATTTTGTTATCCATTATATTCTATTATGAAATTTTCTTCAAAATTTGGTGCATTAGTTTCTATGAACATGTCAGAATACATTGACCAAAGCAGAGAAAAGCTGCAAAATATCTAGGAGACCAGATGTCTTTTTCATTATACTAGTTCACACGTTGTTTCTCACATCTAAAGATTAGTTATAAATATGTATGTCAAACAATAATCACTAAACTGTCAAAAGATTTGCCATGTGCAAGTCACACTACTAAGTTTTATTCAGAAAAGTAAAGATAACAGAATTGTATGTTTCATCACTTTAAGAAACGTTCAATGTAATAGAAAATATAAAATTTGAATTAAAAAAGTCATAGTGAAAAGTTCATATTATCAGTGCAGTGGTGAGACTAAGAAAATATTGAGTTCTATACTTTTATTATGTTGTATGAATTACTAAATTTTTTAATATGCATTTACCTACTTAAGGCATATAACTTTTTTCCTATAAATACCAAATGCACAGTTAACAATGGTTCAAAAGCAGTAGAAAAATTTAATTTTATAAAATATTTAATGTCTACTTGAAATAATTATAAGAAAATAATTGTGTTCTTTGATTTAGACTGAAATTTTCATCAACAATTTCTCCATGATCATTAAATATTTTGCCAAGATCCATATTTCAGAAAAATATGTTGTTTGATTTTGCTATAAATGTGTATGTCTCTTAACTCATTAGATTAAGAAATAAAGGAAATCATTATATCTGATGACTACCAAAAGGTTAGTTGTATTCTTTTTTTTTGTAAAGATTTGTTTATTTATTTATACAAGCACTGGGTACAGTCAGAAGCGCAGGAGGGTGAAAGAATTCACCAGAGCCAGAGCGGGGAGCAGAGCAGGCAGAGTGACCAAGGTACACTGCTGAGGGGAGCAGTGGGTGGCAGGAGAGGTCTGTGTGCCACGTGGGACCCTCCTCCAGTGGCCGGGGAGCAGCCAGGGATCGAACTGGTGCTGCAGAGGCTGCGGGCAGCTTTGCAACCCAAGGCTCAACCGCTGCGCCACCTGGGAGGCCCCTTAGTTGTATTCTTATACATTAATTTCCCATTGAAATATATGAAAAAGTTTCTTGTCAATGAGAAATAATTTAACTTAAGTCAAACATTTGTAAGCAAATTGTTTATTCTGTATCAAAGAGATTGTTTGGAGTAAGATAGTCCATTTGTTCATAAGTTCTTACCAAAAGTATCTTACAGAAATACATGTGAAAATATGCATCAAATAAAAATTAATGATAGTCCTAAATGTAAAAGGTAAAAATCTGTCATGTGTCTGTTCATGTGTGGTTAGTCTTTGAAAACAGTAGCTATGGAAACATAGCACAAGAAAAGAAGGTCTTGAGTAATCTTCACTGCCAAATGCACAATTTGGACAGTAAAATGTCAATCACTTGAGTGACAGATTATTGACCAGGATAACCAATTTTTTAAAACTGTTCATTTTGTTTCTGCAGCCAATACCTTATATATCTTTACTTAGTGTCTGAATCTCAGGCATGTTGAATTCTTATAGTCAGGTTTTAAATAACATAAACCACTATAGTTCATTAATCTGTTGAACATAGTATCTACTATTTGATATGGAGTACTGGGATGCTAGATATAGTAAAGCTACAAACTTTGTCCTTGAGGATATGAGAAGCCAATAGAGAAGGGGGACAAGTCTTCAAGTGTTTCTAGTGTACTACAAGATGTATGAAACAATAGGAGCATTTATAGACTACAAAAGAACAGATTAGAATGAGATATATTCAGAATTAGATATGTGTTTGACTTTTACCAAGGAGACAGTAATTCAAGATGTAAATACAGAATTGGTCATGAAATATGTTAACAGAAAAGCTAGGGATGATTAAATTGTAACTATGTATAGTATAGGGAAAATGTAAACTTATTAAGCTCTTGGCTTAACATGCCATGATGAACACAAAATTATTTAAATTAAAGATATGCAATTTCATGTTATCCATACTTTAAGACTACAAAACCAAATAAGTAAGTCACCAAATATTTAAGTGAATTCTATGTATTTATACATTGGAAAATTTTATCTGCATAATACCATCAGTGGACACAATAAGTAGCATAGACTTAAGTGTATCAAGTGCCTGAGAATCATGGTGATGGATGTTTGGGGGTAGGGTAAAGGTTACATTTCCAGGGAACTGGATTTGGATCTGGACTAGAAGTCTTACATTGTATTTAAAGCTTTGTCATCTCATATATATTTCATCCTTAAAATATCATTTAACTTTATCTTAGTCTTTTTTTTTTAAATATTTGATGATTTTATTAACATTATATTTAGACAATATAATAAAAAATCATATGAACATATGAAGTAAATATGAATGTGTACTCTGAGTTTTTTTTTTTTTTTTTTAATCTTAAATTTTATTTTTATATTCCCCATACAATTGCAAACGCCCCATTCTGACCCCAATCCTTCCCTCCCGCCCCCATCCCCCAAAAAGTGTCTCTGGTTCATAGTTTTTGTTGATTTTGATTTTCACTTTCTTATATTCATTTTCCTGGTCCCTTATTTAAGTTTTCTAGATTCCTGCTATGAGTGAGACCATCCGGTATTTTTCTTTTCTTTTTGGCTTATTTCGCTGAGCATGATCCCTTCCAGCGCCATCCATGTTGCTGCAAATTGCATGTGTTTATCTTTTTTGAATGCTGAGTAATATTCCATGGTATATATGTACCACATCTTCTTGATCCAGTCATCTACTTTTGGGCATTTGGGTTGTTTCCAAAGCTTAGCTATTGTAAACAGTGCTGCTATAAACATAGGGGTGCAGGTGCTCTTTGGAATTGATGTTTCTGTGTCCTTTGGGTAAATACCTAGGAGTGGAATTGCTGGATCATATGGAAGCTCTATGTTTAGTAGGTCCAGAAATCTCCACACAGCTCTCCATAGTGGTTGGACCAGTTTGCACTCCCACCAACAGTGCAGAAGATTTCCTTTTTCTCCACATCCTTGCCAACATTTGTTGTTGCTAGTTTTTTTAATATGTGCCATTCTCACTGGTGTGAGATGGTATCTCATGGTAGTTTTGATTTGCATTTCCCTGATTGCAAGTGATGTTGAACATTTTTTCATATGTCTGTTGGCCATTTGCATTTCCTCTTCAGAGAAGTTTCTTTTTAGCTCTTCTGCCCATTTTTTGACTGGATTATTTTCTTTGTTGTTGCTGAGTCTCA
This sequence comes from Talpa occidentalis, assembly GCF_014898055.3. Taxonomy (NCBI): domain Eukaryota; kingdom Metazoa; phylum Chordata; class Mammalia; order Eulipotyphla; family Talpidae; genus Talpa; species Talpa occidentalis. The sequence continues at coordinate 26,845,197 of NW_023604295.1, forward strand.
TCAGCTCTTTGCAGATTTTTGTGATCAGTCCTTTATCATTAGTGTTGGGTGCAAAAATGTTCTCCCAGTTGGTGGGGTTTCTCTTTGTTTTTGTTATTGTCTCTTTGCTGTGCAGAAGCTCTTTAATTTGATGTAGTCCCAGCTGTTTATCTTTGTCTTCACTATCACTGCTTTGGGTGATGTGTCTGTAAAGATGTCTTTGATGTGCAAATCCCGTAGTGTTTCGCCTATATTTCCTTCTATGTATTTTATGGTTTCAGGTCTTATGTCTAGTTCTTTAATCCATTTTGAGTTGATTTTTGTGTATGGTGTGAGGTAGTGGTCAAGCTTCATTCTTTTGCATGTAGCGACCCAGTTTTCCCAGCACCATTTATTGAACAAACTTTCTTTGCTCCAATGCATAGTCTTTGCTCCTTTGTCAAAGATTAGTTGACCATAAATCTGTGGGTTTATTTCTGGATTTTCTATTCGATTCCATTGGTCTGTATGTCTGTTCTTGTTCCAATACCATGCAGTTTTGATGATTATGGCTTTGTAGTATAGTTTGAAGTCCGGGAGTTTGATGCCTCCATTTCCTTCTTTTTTTTTTCAGTAGAGCTTTGGCTATTCGGGGTTTTTGGTGATTCCATATGAATTTCATCAATAATTGTTCTATTTCTTTGAAGAATGCCATTGAGATTTTGATTGGAATAGCATTGAATCTGTATATTGCTTTTGGTAGGATGGCCATTTTAATAATGTTTATTCTTCCAATCCATGAGCAGGGGATGTCTTTCCATTTCTTTGTGTCTTCTTCTATTTCTTTTAACAGTGTTTTATAGTTTTCTTTGTATAGGTCCTTTACCTCTTTTGTTAGATTTATTCCCAAATATTTGAACTTTATCTTAGTCTTTACAGTCACATTTGAAACCATATATATCTCTCTCCATGTAACAATGAGAATTAAGGAACAATATTTTTTTGAATGAATTTAGCAAAAAGCCTGGAACAGAATCTGTTTTTACTAAGAGTACATTGACATGAATTAGGAGTAATTGCTGTTGTTTCATATTTGTCTTTGTAGTTAAGTGTTAAGACATAATATTTAAATTTTGATAGACATTTCAAATAGCATTCATTACTGTGTTGTACATATGCAGGTGTTAAAAAAACAGCTCAATATTTCATTATTCTAGTATGATGAAACAAGAGCTAATCAAATCTTACCATGTAGTGTCCTCTATTGTGATTATACAGGATTAGTACATAAAATGTGAAAAAATGTCATAAATATCACGTGTTTCTTTTACAATGTGATTATTAACTCATTTGAATTAGATGAAAGGAAATATCTTCTCACTTGTATTTTTGTCTTTTCACAATTTCTTAAGAGTTGACAGAGATTGTCAGGTTAGGAAAAATGAAACACAACTAATTTGCTTTAGACATGTTTCTTTTTTTTCTGCCTTCACTGCAGAGGATTTCACAGTCTTGAAAGATACAGTTGCATTCCTGTGGTTGAAGTTGTAATGGATCTTTCTGCAAAACAAATTTCTCAATGTCAAATGTCTTATTCTGCCTAGGTCAGTAGACACAGTAGCATCACAAATGAATTTATTTGTGATATTTCAAATGAGAATTTCCACAACTTAGATGTTTGCCTGAGGTTATTTTAGCTTCTTCCTTTTCCATAAAATTTCAGTATTTCTGTCTCTAATTTAATGCCTTGAATTTTCATTTGCGTTAATACACTTTTCCTTGCTGTTTTCTCTATATGATAAATCAGACATATTAGAATTTATGTGACTAAAGTTTCTTGAATCAAGATAGGTGCAAGCTGCAGCAAGGTGCAAATGTGTTTTGAATTGATTTTTGAATCAATTTTGAGATGTGGAACAACTGTGCTTTACAACATTATGGAACTTATTCTGAATTTTTCATTTGATGTCATAGGTAGGTCCCATAATTTTTCCATTTATATTTTCCTCTCAGTGTGTGTGGATTATAGCAGGGAGTTCACCAGTATATAATCAATTTCCTTATCATTAACTTCTTGATTTTCCCATGAAATACTTTTGCTTTATCAAGAACATCAGTAAAGTAATAGAAATCTGAACATCAGAAAGTAATAGAATAATAGAATTAACCTATACTTAGTCAAAATGGAAAATAATGAATTAATATTTTGAGAATTCATGCCCAGTAAAATCCATCTCCATAAGAATCTAAAATGCTCTCAATACTACTCAGCCACCAAGAAAACACTTCACATTATTTACAACATTTTTTACTTTTAATTTCTGCATAACTACTATTAATCTGCTAGATATTTTCACTGTTAGCAAAAATGTTCTTATTTTTTTTTCAAAGATTCATTTATTTATGCATTGAGGAGCTGGGGTACATACCAGAGATGCAGGGGGTGAGAGGATTTACCAGAGACAGAGTGGGGAACAGAACAGGCAGACTGACAAAATACACTGCCAAGGGGAGCAGCAGGCGAGGCAGGAGAGGTCTGCTTCGCATGTGGTTTGCTCCCTGGCCAGCCGGGTATCGAACTTATGCTGCAGAGGCTTCAGATTGCTTCGTAGTGTGGTGCTTAACCCCTTGTGCTACCAGGGAGGCCTACAAAAATGTTCTTATATTTTGACTTACTTTGATATAAATAATTCAATTTATTCAATTTAATATATTTTTGTATCTTTAAGTAGTTTGTGTTTATAAATCCTGGTACACATTTCTTGTAATATGGTTTCAGATGCAATATTAATAAAATGGGACTATGACATAGTTGCTCTATTATGAGAGATATTCCTTATCCTTCATGGGAGCTATAGAAGAATTAGGAAAGGTAATGATTTCCTTGGTAAGGCTGAGAAAACTGAAACAGTGCTTTTAATATAAAGGTGCATCCATGATTAGATAGAAGATGTTAATTTACCCAACAATCCAATCTACCAAAAAGATAGAATAGTTTTTACATAGTAGGCCAGAGAATTTTTACTAAAAGACAAGCAGATATGGTTACAGAATACACCAGTAACATGACTAATACCTGTTATAGACTGTATTTTTCTGTTCCTACAACATTCATATGTTGAAACTCTTATCCTCAATGTGATGATATTAGAGGGCAGGGATTTGGGGAGGTTTTTGTTACTCTCTGTCATGTGAATCTATAAGAGGAAGCCAGCCATATGCAAACCAGGAAAAGTGTCCTCACCAAATACAAGATCTACCACCACATTGATTTTAAACCTCCAAGTCTTCAGAACTGTGGGAAATAATAGCTTGTCATTTTAACTACCGAGTCTATGGTAAATTGCTGTAGCAGCCTGAGCAAAAAGACACCACCAGAAACTCAAAATGGAATACATTTTAGAGGGCCTCCCCGGTGGCACAGCGGTTGAGCTCTGGGTTGTGAAGCTGCCCACAGCCTCTGCAGCACCGGTTCGATCCCCGGCTGCTCCCCAGCCACCGGAGGAGGGTCCCACATGGCGCACAGACCTCTCCTGCCGCCTGCTACTCCCCTCAGCAGTGTACTTCGTTCCTTCTGCCTGCTCTGCTCCCCGCTCTGGCTCTGGTGAATTCTCTCACCCTCCTGTGCTTCTGATTGTACCCAATGCTTGTATGTATAAATAAATAAATAAATCTTTAAAAAAAATGGAGTACATTTTAGGAGTTACAGAACGAGTGTTTTATTTTTCATAAAAAGCTTTGAAATATGGAACAGTGACATCTTCTTTTATTATATCCTTGAGTATTATAGAAAGGTGTTGGTTCTCCTTTAATAGATTAATACATTCATATTAAATACTAATCATAGAGGAGTAGAATTGAATCTTTTTGGTACCACAGTTCTCACCAATGGAACAGGAACACAATATACATGGGGTGGGGGGAAGGGTGTATGAGCATTCTTGAGGATCCTAAAATGCCCTCAGGAGGAACATGGCTGACAGCTGGAGATTATTTCCTGGGAGTTGCTGTGGAAGAAATTATTTGTATTGCATCTCTACTTAAGGATGGAGAATCACTGGAGTTCAGGGGGAAAATATGTGGAGCTGTAACATAAATAGAAAATAATAGGTGGTACTTCTAATGAGCAGAAAGTGGTTTCTCCACAGACATCATTTATCTGTGTATAGAAAAGATAGAGTTCATTATTAGGTTCTTGCAAGAGAATCACAGCACCATGTAATTGTGCTGTGGAAATAAATGGTCATGTTGAGGTTGATACATGAAACTTGGGAATTTGGGGATTATTCTATGGCCACTCAGTAGACAGATAACCTAGTACCAAAACCAGTACAGGTTTGGAAGTAAGATGATAAGTAATTACTATGCATCATTATTTCAGGATAATAAGTATAAATCAGAGTAAACTATATGTTTTCTAACTTTAGAACATGGCTTCCCGGCCCCAAAATGACATTTACATAAAGGTAGAAAACTCATTTTAATGAATTCAGTAAATAAAATGTTCCACGACAAGATCAGGACATTCCTTGACATAGGGTACATATATTTTTGTCTCTATAACTATATAGCCCAAAGCAGGTAACAATTTCACATGAATCAAATAATGTATTTGGCTGGACCATGCATACCCTGAGCAAAATCAGAAAGCTCCATGTAGAGTATATGAATTTTTATTTTTTTAACTTTATGGATTGCCTGTTTATTCTATAATGATCCAGGTAATAAAGAATCTGGTACAAAATAGAATAATTCACTTAACGAGAATCTGAAAGATTAAGAGTATGCTTTAATTTCTCACCGGTTAAGATTTTTCTTATCATGGCCCTCGAATTATGAGATTAAACTTTTGTTTCAAATGCTAGAAGTCTTTGCTTGGAAAAGAAAATATAGTTTGTCTGATTCACATTTCTCAAAGTAATAAACTATTTCTTACTTGATATACAGAAAAGAAGCATGACTGTTGGGTTTGATAAAAAAAAAAGTATTTTGGAATAGTCTCCCTAAGACTGACAGAAAAATTTCTCTTTGACTTATTCAACTGAGTGCTGTTGTCACAATAAGAAAATATTGTGATATGCGAAGAGTTGTGGGAAATTGAGTTTTGTGTTCATGTCTTGGTATAAAACTAGAAACACTGATACTCTCAGACAATGGAAATGACCCTAACATTTGCTAATGGATATTAGAACAGCTTCTAGAAAGAGAGCAGAAGAAAGATAACAAAGTTACAAAATAGTACAACAAGCCAGCATTTTAACTCACTGAACAAGTGGGGTGGAGGACATTCCTCCAAACCAAATTATTGAGTGTTACTCCATGACCTGAGGAACACCTTATTTTCGTTTTTCTTTGTCATTGGGAGTTAAATAATATCACCAATCACTATCATCATTATCCTGGCTGTCTAGAGAGGATACCATATAAACAGAAGGAAAACAATTTTATAAAGAAATAACAAAAAATGTCATTGATTATCTTGCACCTTGGACTGATACACATGTGCTGTGTTAAATAATTCTAAGATGTAATGGAGTTTATCTTCTCTCTCTCTTATATGTTAAGATCTTACACAGTAAAAATGAGAAACGCAGGCATCCAGACACAAAATTATATTTTCAGTTAACTTTTTGAATGTTAATGTTGGTAAACATAATGAACATGAAGTTTAGGGAATCACATTACAAACATGTTTGAGTACTTGCATGCTAAATACATTGGGAATGTCGACAAGCGTTTAAAAAGATATTAAATGTACACCATGTATTCAAATTCTAGAGTTTAGCTTTCCAACCTCAGCAAATTTTCTGTAATGAATTTTAATACTCTTATGTTTCTCTACTTCCTTAATTCAGTTGTCTAGGGAGGTCATAATCTGTTTATAAATATGGAGTCTTTTGTGCCTGTTCAAAATCACCAGTGCATGAGGAAAAACAAAAATGAAAACACATTTAATTTGTCAAGCATACTTTTTTTCCCAACCCATGAATACTTGAAAGAGAAGCTTAATTTTAGTTTTGAATAAATGGATAACTACAATTATTTTTCTATTGTATTAATTCTTAATTAGATGCTGAAGTATTTTCTGTGAAATTATATGTAAAATTTGACTGCAGAAAACTGTTTATTGAAGATAATTCACAATTAAGAACCAGTGACATTGTAGAAAACTTGTAAAACTAGCCAAATGGCACTTTTCCTATTTTTTTAATAGAAAACTCTTTCACATTCCATTTTGTGTTTTTTTCAGTCACATATCAAGCTGAATTTATTTTTTATATTTTAGCTAGAAGATTTAGATTGCAAATAAAATGGATTCAGTTTATAAAACATTTTCTATGGTAATCCTAGACATTTTATTTTATTATTTAGGTATGGCTAGTTTAATATGAAAATACTTATTTTCATACCTTGAAGTCTGAGGCTTATTTATTGTGTATAACTTAAATATGTTAAAAACATCTTTTACCATACTTACTGTTTTCTAAATTGGAAGCTTATTTTTTTATGAAGATTAGGTCTATTCATTTTAATATTGCAAATATTGAAATACCAAACAATGGATATGATTGTCACCACTCAAGTTCCTGTAAATGAACTTCCTTAGGCCATGAGAATCTCCATTTTTCTATTCTACTTGATATTTGAAATATATCTTGAATTATTGCAAACTCCTCCATTTGTAATCTTTCATGAGATTTTCTGGATCCATCCATCATCATATTTCAGTTGCTTGAACTTTGTTTAATATACTCTACCCTGTCTATTTGGATTGATATCTTAGTTTGGAATTATTCCTCTGGTTGGAATTAATTTACCTAGAATGTAACTTTTTACTTCTATCTCTAAATCATCCAGATATTTAGTTTTAAAAATCCTACTCTGATCCCTTATTTGTCAAGTTATTTGTGTCATCCTCATTTCTTCTAGTCATCTGCTAGGTATGTATCACTTATGATAATATCCATGTGTGATGAGAAGGTAATATATCATTTATTTTCAAGATATTTTTAAAACCCTTATGTTAGGACATATGGTTACAATCAGATCATTCCTACTTTATATGCTAGAAATTATATCTTAGTAATTTTCAAGTAATATGTTGATTAGGAATTGGGCTAAAGTTTAGAAATCCAAATTGTTTATTCTTCATTTAATCTACTTTTCATTAGCTTAAACTCAGTTCTAAGGCATTTTTATGTTCCTTGTAAAAAGTCATATTCTCAGTGTTTTTTTTAAATGAAGATAAGAAACATTTAAAAATGTAACCAACTAGATAAAAAGTTCTCACATCATATTTATTAAAATAACTATAATTTGGGATGTATTTCTAAATAATTTTATAACAGGTCTGTATATTATGAAATTTATTTTCCTTCCACTCTACAATATAATGGCTCTGCTATAATATTTCTAATTTTTAGACAAATGTGTCTCAGTATGTTCTTTTTAAATTCATTGGACTGTATGACCGAGAAATATTATATTTCAATACACCTTTAACAAAAATCAATAAATGTATGACTACCTAGATAATAATTTATCAAGGTTATTGCATTTTAACTGTACATGAAAAATTTGCACAGGAGTTGAATCCATTAAATTATGATAGAATACTCTGTAAATGTATAGTAAATTAGATATTTCTATTTTATGTTACTATGGCAGAGTGCTTAACCTTATTCCTGTCAGCAATTGGAACATTTTTCTTAAGACTCAGAATACTACTTTAAAGATAATGAATTATATATTTTAGCTTATTATTTATTCAGTTAAGTTATTTAGTGTGTATTTTAATCATTAGATCTTTTTTTTAAGATTTATTTATTCATGCATACAAGAACCAGGGTACAGGCCAGATGCGCGGGAGGGTGAGCGGTTTCACCAGAGGCAGAGCGGGGAACAGAACAGACAGATTGACTGAAATACACTGCTGAGGGGAGCAGTGGGCAAGTCAGGAGAGGTCTGCTGCGCCATGTGGGAGTCTCACTGGTCAGCTGGGATCGAACTGGAGGCTGCAGAGGCTGAGGACAGCTTCGTAGCGCTGAGCTCAACCGCCTGCTCACCAGGGAAGGCCCCATTAGATCATATTTCTAATCACAAAAACTATCAGTCTGTCATTTCAGAAGGAAATAAGATTAACTACAACTAATTTTATCTGCTCATATTTTAAACCAGCTCAATGTTAGAATGCAGAACTAAATTGTTTTTGTCAGATGAAAATATTTGGTAGCTTAAAAATCATTCTCAAATGTTTAAAAAAAATCCTCCATTTTAGTGAAATAATTACATATTCATATTTAGATATAAAACTAGCTTGGCAAGGCGAAATTACTATTTCATGTAATTGGCTATTGTAATGATTTCCCATTATATGTATATAGATATGTGTATATATGTGTGATATCACATATATGAAATTATATTCTAATCTGAAGAATTTTATCTTTTGATGCTTCCATGTATTGGATAAATTCTTTGGACAATTAAATGGTTTCCTTTCAGTTTTAGTATTCTATATCGATAATTATACATTGCCCTCTCACCTGTTGGATAAAAGAAGCTCCTTATAGAAAGAAGAGCAGGTTAAGATCTGTATCACAAGGACATATTTCCTTAGATAAAACTCAAGTCCCCAAATCTGTCTTCCAATTGGGGACATGGCACAAATGGAGTGTGACAATTACTACTCTAAAAACCACAGGGCAACGTTAGGTTGTTTAGGGCCTCTAACACCCAGATTTCCACCCCAGGTATGCGATGATAGTACAGTCAGCAGTGGTTGGCAATGAAATCTTGGCCAAAAAAAAAAAAAAGTAAGTCTCTGGGATTTTTCCTCTGGCCATTTCTGGTGCCAGAGTCACAGCTACATAACCATCTGTGTGAAAATGTGCAACCTTGTAACACTTTTCAGCTTTTAAAAATAAATTATTCTCAGAGATTTTCTTGCTTTTGGGAAGTCTTGTGGACTCTTTATTGTCATTTCACCAGGGTAAGGGAACCAATAGACCAATGTCCTATTACTATCAACATCCTACATTTGAAAATCCCCAAAGATACATTTCTTGAGACTATAAATACAAGAGTCACCCTTGAATTTGGCCCAAGCACAAGATAAATAAATCCTTGTTCTATTTTCACCTGTTGATTTATTCAGGCAAATCTTAAATGGCTCTCACAAAGTGCTATTTCCTTTTTCTAAAACATACCAGTATAATATATATTGGTGCTGCTTGGGAAGTCAACACAAAGTCAATTTTAGTATGACTGCAAAGTACTGTCTCAGGTTAGAATTACTGGCCAGATATATTCACTATATCATCCTGTTCTCAGATTCTTAAAGTTCACTTCAAACTGTCTGAACTACCTTCTTGCATACTCTAACCTTTTATTTTCTTTGCATATGAATTAGAATGTTTCAGAATGTCTTTAAACTTCAAAACAAAGAGGCAGTTCTATTTTTGGAAGCAAGTTATGTGGCAAATCTCTTTTAAATTTAAACAAATATTTTGGTTGAAGTAGATTTAGGCTCATATAGGAGTGACCAGATTTTTTTATCTGTAGAAATAAAGATTTGTATTATTCGATAAGGAAAATAAGCAGAGAATGGATCACAGGGAAATGTTAGATATTTTAATTTATTTAAACAACTGCCATTAAATCACAAACTCTAGGTGTTTTCAATGTGTACCGATTTCTTATTAACTCCAGCAAGTGTTATTTTTTTAAGTGTAGCTCATGATGTAAGCCTATGAGTTCAATTAAAAGAAAAATTATTATTTTTAGATTAGAGAATGACCTATTTTATACTGTATAACTGGCTTATCAATTGAGTCTTTGAAAAAATGAATCCAAAATAATCTACTATTAATAGCTTATGTTCTTCTATTTCAACCTTAAGTTTATGGTTTCACTAAATATTTTCAACAGGTTCAATTTTTTTAAAGATTTATTTTTATTTGTTTACCCATACAAGAACTGGGGTGTAGGGCAGAAGTATGGGGGGTAAGAGGATTCACCAGAGACAGAGTGGGGAGAACAGGAAGATCTTCTGAAATAAATTGCTAAGGGGTACAGAGGGCAAGATAGGAGAGGTCTGCTGCACCATGTGGGTCAGCTCCCTGGCCTGGGATGGAACTCAAGCTACAGTGGCTGGCAGTAGCTTGATAGCACTGAGACTAACAGCTGTGCCTTCAGCAGGTTCAGTTTTAAATGTGTTTTAATATGTATTTACTTGAGCTATACAAAAATAAATATATTAAATTTTAATGTATTTTTGTTTTAAGTGTATCATTCTTTTTTTTAATGAAATGAGTAAAAATGAGAGTGGGTTACTGCAGGTAAAGCTGGGGATTTGTATTCTATGTAACCTTTCATATCTGTAACTTCAGTTTATCATCCTTTATCATCCTTTGGTTGATGATATACAACAATTATTTCTTATTTTATTTTGTGCTGCTTGTAGATTTCCTTCAATGTTTCACTTTGATTCAGTATAAACATATTAAAGATGAGATTAAAAAAAATTCATCCTTAAACTAGTTGGTTAATAATAAAAGTAAAGGAATAGTGTATTATACTAAAATAAGTTATAAGCATTTAAAACCCTCCAGATCTTTTTCCTAAGCTTTGCAGAACGCTGAAATCATGTTGAGGTAATAGAGGCATATAGATACATCCTAAAAATGAGCAATAAATAGAACTTAATAATGTTAAGGCTATGGATGTTTCAGTGTTAATATTTGACTGCTGCATAATCTTGC
>NW_023604295.1:26856017-26877145 GCF_014898055.3 Talpa occidentalis
CAGACTCCACCTGGGCTTTCCTCTTCTCGAGGGTACCAGGCATTTCGTTGGCCGGGGTTGTCCAGTCCTGCCAATGGAGGCAAGCTTCCTCACCTTCTTTGGAGGTCTCTGGAACCCTACAAACAAGGCAAACAGGTTCTCTCTCTTCTTGGTTTCAGCTCTTTTTCAACTTTTTGGAAGAACTCCACACAAAGCCACACAATCAAACTCGCGTCCAATTTTTTTTTTTTTTAAACAGACAAAATCCCTATGGAAGTTATGCAAAAACAGACTCTAATATAAGTAGCAAAAATTACTACCACTATTTGTATGCTGTGTTGTTGTATCAAGGGAGAGAAAATGTGACAAGTTAGTTTTGCTGGAAAAAAAATTACAACCTTTCTGCAGATCCTGGTTATTCAAAACAAAACAAAACAAAACAAAAACTTTGTGGATTCAGGACAGAAATGCATAAAAAAATTTCCAGTATGTCAAAGAAACCTTAGTAAATGTCAGGTGTGTATTTCCAGGTCTATTCAGTCTTTGTAGGAAAGTTTTTTTTTTTCTCTCAACAGTTCCATCAATAGAATCTGTTGAGACCTTTTCTCCCTATATTTCCGGAAACAATTTCTGTAGGTGTGAAACAATTGAATTATACAATATTACAAGGTGACAATCACCATTGACAATTTACACACATACCAGATACTACTGTTAACATTTTGTACATACCAAAGTTTTACCATTTTCCCAAGTGACAATGCTTCCCTTCCAGTTTACTTCATTAGGTAAAAGCCAAATAAAACAAATTCATGTAATGCCTTCCAGGAGGAAAAGGAGAAACTTCGTGGAGTGTCTCAGGAGCTCTACTGAGGTTCCACAAAATTTCCTTGCATCAGTCAAATGACAGGCTACCAAATTTGTACTTGAATTTAGATTTCTGGGAAGCTTTGCCATAGATATCAGAAAATTAACAGAAACAACAATATTCAATCTCTATGAAGGCACCGGCTTAGTTCAGTAGCACAATGTTGACAATCAAACCATAATGTTTTTTTTTTTTTTTCAATGTCTGTGGGCACCATGTATACCAATTTGTCAATCGCTAGAGGTCAAGACGGTTAGACACAAGGACATACTGACAGACAACATATAGACACAAAGAGCTCTTTAGTTACCATTCATCACGCGTGGGATATCCCATACAACTGCAGTTTGTCTGATAGGCCAAAGTAACAATAAAAAAACAAGCAGGAAAAAAGAACTTCAAAGTAAAAAAAACAAAAGTTGATAGGAAATAACAAATCAAGATTAAAACCTTTCTATGTAAAAAAAAATACTGTCAGCATATGCATGATCCTAGATGTTATTTCACATCTCCTAAACTTTGAAAGGAAGAGATTGGTTAGAGCATGGTAGTTTTTTTCTTCTCAGGGTTTCTTCAAAAAAAAACGAGTTCTTGGGTATCCTGCAACAATAACTGGAAAAGGAGTCAGTAACATTCAAGTTTCTTTCTGTTTCTAAATAAATATCTCAAGTCTTCAATGGGTTCACAAGACCAATGGGACTTCGTCTCTGGGTCGTTCCTTCTGGCGCTTTCTTAACTCTGGAATGATGTACCCAGGTTTTATACCTGCAAGTTTTAGAGAAGTATGTGTGCTTAGCAAAACGTCATATGGACCAGTCCATTTTTCTGACAACTGGTTTTGGGCATCCCCACTCTGCCAGGTCTTCAGTAAGACCTGATCTCCAGGTTTGAAGGGATGCAATGGTTGATCAGGAGGCATAGAGATTCTCGAGGTTGCAAAGTTATGAATTACTGTCAGAACCTCCTGGATGTGTTTCACATATTGTGTGATCCGGCAATCTTGAGCTATTTCCGGACTGGCTTTCAGAACTGAGGCCTGGAAGGGTCTTCCAAACACAATTTCAAAGGGGCTTAATTGTAGCCCACTTCTAGGTGCCACTCTTATGCGGAGGAGGGCAAGGGATAGTACCTGGTCCCAACGAAGCTGTGTTTCTTGGCACAGTTTCGCCAAGGTTTTCTTCAAGGTGTGGTTCATCTTTTCTGTTTGCCCAGAAGACTGCGGTCTCCATGCAGCATGCAATTTCCAGTTGATCTGTAACGCACTGCTTACTGCACGAGTAACATCAGAGACAAATGCTGGCCCATTATCACTCTGGATAGAATCCTGCAACCCAAAGCGAGGAATTATCTCCTTTAGAAGCTGTTTTGCAACCTCGGAAGCTTTTTCCGTCTTTGTGGGAAATGCTTCCACCCATCCCGAGAATGTATCCACAGAAACCAACAGGTATTTGAAGTTGCCTGTTGTTCTAGGCATTTGTGTAAAGTCCACCTGCCAGTCCTCAAAAGGGCACTTGCCTCGATATTGAACCCCAACGGCTCTGGGGTGGGAGTCAGTCTTGGGGTTATTCCTGGCACATAGTTGACAACCTCGGGTGATCCGTTGTGCTATTCTATGCAAATATGGTCCCTTCAAATATGGGCGTACAGTTTCTAATAAGGCATCTCTCCCATAGTGGGATCCTTCGTGAAGATGTTTTAGCACCGGATATACCAGGGCCTCCAGGAGGAGTATCATCCCATGGGAGTTTACTCTCCAAGTAGAGCTGGGGTCAAACTCAGTAAATCCCCATGCACGAGCTCTCTCCTCATCCCGCTCGGTGTATTCAGGAGCATACTGAGTCAGGTCCACAAGAGGGATGAGTGCACCCTGGAGGGCAGAACGGGCAGCGGCCTTAGCTGCCCGATCAGCTGCCCTGTTGCCCTTTGCCAAGTCAGACCCACCCTTTTGGTGGCCGGGACAGTGCATCACAGCGACAGCTGATGGTAAAGCTACTGCCTTTAACAAGGCCAGGATTTCTAATGGGTGTTTGACATCCTTGTTGCTAGCCGTAAGAAGTCCCCGCTCCTTCCAAATGGCCCCATGCATGTGGAGAATCATAAAAGAGTATTTTGAGTCTGTAAATATATTGACTCTTTTACCTTTTGAGAGTTCCAAGGCACGGGTCAGGGCTATTAATTCGGCTTTCTGTGCTGATGTACCTGCGGAAGAGCCTTGGCTCCACGGTGTTCTGGAGCGTCACCACTGCATATCCAGCACATCGACGGCCTTGATCCATAAAGCTGCTGCCATCTGTAAATAGCTCCCACTCTGGATCCGGCAGAGGCTGGTCCGTTAGATCTGGTCGGCTGCATACACTGTTCTATGGTTTCTAAACAGTTATGGATTAAAGTGTCATCCTCAAGTCCGTCTGCATTGCTTGGAAGCAGTGTGGCAGGATTCAGGAATTAGAAACTTGCAGTTTCACATTAGGATTGTCCAACAGAGCTGCTTGATATTTTCCCATTCGCCCAGCGGTTAACCAAAGTCCACCCTTCTGCTCCAGCAACGTCAAGACCTGATGTGGCACACACACAGTGATGGGCTGACCCAATGTAAACTTCTCTGCCTCATGTAGGAGGTCAAAGTGGCAGCCACAGCACGCAAGCATGGAGGCCATCCCTTAGTGGTGTGGTCCAACTGTTTGGACAGATATGCAACGGGCTGCATTTCTGTCCCAACAATTGGATCAGCACTCCTAGGGCAACCCCTGTCTCTCATGTACATAAAGTCTGAATGGCTTCCTAAGATCGGAAGTCCTAATGCTGGTGCTGAAATCAACTTTACTTTTATTTCATCAAAAGCCTTTTGACATTCCGGAGTCCAAGACAAAGGTTCAGAGTCCAGGCCTTTGAGAGCATCATATAAAGGTTTTGCTATTAGTCCAAAATTAGGAATCCAAATCCTACAGAACCCAGCCATACCCAAAAATCCGCGCAACTGTCGCCGGTTACTGGGGATTCTAAGGGCTGAAATTACCTGTTTTCTTTCCGTCATCAGGCTCCGTCTGCCTTTCTTGATTTCAAACCCCAAATACGTCACAGTTTGTTTGCATATCTGTGCCTTGTTAGGTGACACCTTGTAGCCACATTTTGCCAGGTGGTTCAGTACCACTATGGTATTTTCCAGACAAGATTCGTAGTCTGGACTTGCAATCAATAAATCATCTACATATTGCAATAAGACACCCTGGTTTAGTTGAACCTTCCTGAGATCCCTGGCCAGTATTTCCCCAAAATAGTTGGGGAGTTCTTAAATCCCTGTGGAAGCACAGTCCAGCAATACTGGAGAGTGCTCTTGGACTTAGGGTCCTGCCACTCGAAGGCAAAAAGCAGTTGATCCTGGACATCAATTGGAATACAGAAAAAGGCATCCTTCAGGTCTAATACTGAAAACCACCCATAGTCACCAGGTATGGCAGTTAATAGGGTGTACGGATTAGGCACAGTGGGATGTAAATCCTGAACAATGTCATTAATAGTCCTTAAATCTTGGACAAAACGGTACTCGCCTGTATGGGGTTTCTTCACTGGCAGAATTGGAGTGTTGTACGGTGAGCGACAGGGCCGAATGAGTCCAGATTGAAGGAACCTTTTCAATACTGGCTCAATTCCTCTCAAGGCCTCCTCCCTTAAGGTATTGTTTCCTTCTCGGGGTTTTGCTCCCTCTATCACTTCTATCTTTACAGGCTCCGCATTTTTCGCACGTCTGGGGTTCCATCAGCCCATACCCCTTTACTTACTCTTTCAACAATTTCTGGAGGTAAAATTTCACTTTTGGTGGAGCATCTTGAGTAAGCAACATCTGGAACCGCAGAGCATGCTCTGGAGGAACCTGTAGGTGAAGCCTCTGATTTTTGGGTGAGAATATAATTCGTGCATTGAGCTTACTTAAAAGGTCACGACCAAGGAGAGGGATTGGACACTCTCCATGTACGGAAGCTGTGCTGGAGCTGTGTGGTGCCTAGCCGGCACTCCAAAGGTTGCAGGAAGGGTGTCTGTTGTGACTTCCCTGTAACCCCAATGACTGCTGCAGTCTTTTTGCTCATTTTAGTTAATTTCGAATTCAAAACTGAGTATGTTGCTCCAGTGTCCACCAAGATCAATCAGGCGATCCCCACAGCGAGGGTTACCCGGGGCTCCGAGGGGGTTATTTTGATGGGTTTAAGATCTAGTGGAACCCTGGGCACCCCTATTCTTCATCTGAACCTTCTCCATGAACTATCATTTGTCTCCTTTCCTCCACACTTGGCTCCCGATTCCTTCTACTCTGTTCTATATTCCCTCCTATCTTCACCTGAGACCCTACTGTGTGCTATCACTGGTCTCCTGTCCTCTGTGCTGGGCTCTCGATTCCTTCCCCATCCGTATTCCCTATCATCATCTGAGCCTCTAGTCTGTGCTGACATCTGTCTTCTTTCCTCTCTCCTTGGTTCCTGGTTCTGTGTACTCCTCCTAATGGACTATTTTTAAGTAATGAAACTCATACTGGACATTCATGGACAATGCTGCTGACTAATTGCTGCTTCTCTTACACACATTGTAACCCTGAAAAAAGACTGTCTCCTAAGATTGCACCATGAGATCTGTGCCACCATAGATATGGGGAATAAATTAAAAGGGGGGATTGTAACAGGGTGGTCCCCAGGAAGGGGGAGGTTCCCTGCCCCACCCAAGGGAGGGTGGAGCTGAGCAGGAAGAGGAGAAGCTGCAGAGGAGACTGAGGAAGGAAGGAGGATGGAGCCAGGAGACCTGGAGGAGGCGCATGGAGCCTAGAGACACGTAAAGAAACTGCGCTTGTCTTTTGGTCGTGGACTGGGTGACACAGATGTGGGTGAGACCCGTGGGGAGGTGACAATGGCAGCTTTTATCTTGATGTTGATTTTGCTCTTTTCCTTCCGGGCTTGTCCGGTTGTTTGTGACCCTTTGCTGTGGGTCCCCACTGGAAGATGCTTTAGACTTTTAGCAGGCTTTGGGGCCTTGTTCTGGGCCGATCCCATATGGATGGACTTTTACCCACGAGGGGACGGGTAACTTTGGGTGCTTGATTTAGAAACTAGATTATTTGCCTTACCTGTATTGTTTCCTAGTTTTATTAAAGTTCCTTCCCATTAAAGTCTCATATGTTTTGTGCTGATGCGGCGGATGGCAGAACCCATTTAGAATAGGCAGGTTTGCGGGGTTTGGGCTGCCCCTCTCCCTGTCCTATAACAACCTTACATTAATACAACTCTTAGTAAAACTATTTTATTAAAAAATGAAAATCTTAGGGCCTTGCTGATGGCTCTGGGATTAAAGTCTCAGCGCTATCACCAACCACTGCAACATGATTCGGATCCCAGACCAGAGAGTTGACCCACATGGCACAGTGGGCCTCTCCTGTCTCTCTGCTGCTCCCCATAGCAGAGTATTACAGTAGATGTGCCTATTCTGCTTGCAGCTCTATCTCTGGTGAATCCTCTCACCCACTGTACCTCAGGCTACATACACCCCAGTTTTTGTATGCATTAATAAATAAATATAAATCTTTAAAAATTATTAAAAGAAAAAAAAATAAAATCCCACTCCAAAGGTGAACTGGCATAGACTCTGTGGACATAGAAATCAAGCAGCTTGTGTGTTAACACTAGGCATATAGCAAAGAAACAAATTGAGGGAGCATTAAGGATTTTCCCTCTATGCTTTTAAGAACACAAGAAGTTATAACTTTAAAACACAAACAATGATGCCAGTGAAAGTTTCCCCAATAAAAATAAAATAAAACTGTGTTTTTCATAACAAAAACATAAATAAAATAAATAACTCAATGGGTGCTAAATTATTTTGTCAATCAATGAGTCTTAGTTGATTAACTCACTTGGGGAAGAAAAGAGTACTGGAACCAATCAGCCTAACATCTGTGATGCAAAGATAGAGAAAGAGATATGGGTGTCCTTTGACCCAGAACATGAAGTACTTTGAATCTGTATTTTTAGTGGAATTATAAAATAGATTTCAATAATTCCTTACACAATGGGAAGGGAAAAAAGAGACAATGACTCTGATAGGCAGCAGATGTCTGAGAAATGTTGACAAAGCAGATGGCAGCTACGTGTGAATGACAAGCAGACCTTGGGGATGGAAACAACATGAAGAATATTGTTTGGAAGATTACAGAAACATCTGACATTAAAAGACAACTTTATGTTTACCTGGAAAATGCACAGGTATAAAAAATAAAAAAAGAAGGAATGAAAAGTTTGGAAGAGAAGAGAGAGAGAGAGAGAGAGAGAGAGAGAGAGAGAGAAAAGAGACACAGAAAATGGAGAGAATAAATGACACTATTGTAAGGATAAAAAAGCAGATTCCATTTTAGATGTTGCAATGCTCAGCATCCAAATGACCAGCATTAGAATCTGATCTGTGATCTATGATGAGGTCAAATGTTCCCATATGTTACACAGTGTTATGGAATGTTTGTATAGATAGAGCAATATATTTTGGCAAGTCAAAGTATCACCTTCCTCTTGTGAACACAATATATTGTGTAAAAATATTTGCTTTGACAAATATACTTCCCCATTCCACGCCCCCTACACTGGTACAGAATTGCAACTGCTTCTGAATTTAATTGCTTTAATATTTCACCTATAAAAGTGAATTTTATACCTAGGAAATTTATTTTATTAAGTTTATATAATATTATTTATAGATAAATATTATATTTATTCATTCCTAGGACATTTATTTTTATTAAGCTTATTATATTTATATTATTTAGATATATTAATATAATCTCATATATATTATTAACATATTATTCATAGATAAGTTTATATAAATTTATTTATGCAATATTCAATACAATTTAATACTTTTATTTATAAATTTTAAATATCATCCATTGTGTTAGCATGAATAACTTACCTGCTTAAACAGTAGGCACCATGTATTTCAGTGTTGAAGATTGATTTGGTCATGAACAATGTGGCAATGGAACACTGTGATCAGATGTAGGTCAAGGATTTAAAAATCTGTTCTATCATTTAGCCCCATAATTGACACTCATGAAATAGTTTATCTTGACACAAATGTGTTTACATGAAAGTTATAAAACCATTTAAAAGGCAAACACATTTTATGTTATGATTCTTTAGCAATCATAAACCATTTTTCCATCTTAAAAACTTGTATTTAACTCACATACAAGTACTGTTGTGATTATTTAAACCTGCAACATTACAAAAAGGTGGATCACTTTATTGTGCAAAACTATGAAGGAGTACAATAGCCACATTAAAAAAGAAATGATAGTATTTTATATTAAAATATCACAACAGCAATTGCATAAAGACTGAATTGTTCACCATAAAGGTTACATCTTCATTGCACTGTGACAAGTAGCAATGAACTAGTAATCTACTCATACTTGCTTTCTTAAATATTAGAATTTATTACCATAGAAAATGGTACCTGCTGATTTTACAGTCAACCTCCTGTAAAGTACAATTCATTGAACACATAGCAGGATTTGTTTTCTTACATTGTTCTTTCGCCATCTTCATTATCTCTATTTGAATGAAAGCATATTTCAAGTGCAGGACAATTATATGCTTGTATGCATTGTCTAACTTGCTAAAAACAGTAATTCCCTAACAGAAAATTAATTTTGTGTTCAGTTTACAGATACAATCTACTGGGATGTTTTTATAGGTTCAACAGCTTTTAAAACTTGGATATTTGCTTGTGCAGTTTGTGAGACATGTCTTCACCTTAATTATGTAATTATATAATATTTTACTGCATATTTACCAGTAAGTGTTATTCTAATAAACTTTCTAGAGAAGTCCATACCAGTAAATTTTTTTTTTAAAGGAATTCTTTTTTTCTTTTTTAAAGATTTATTTACACAAGCACTGGGTACAGTCGGAAGCGCGGGAAGGTGAGAGGATTCACCAGAGCCAGAGCGGGGAGCAGAACAGGCAGAAGGACCGAAGTACACTGCTGAGGGGAGCAGCGGGCGGCAGGAGAGGTCTGCACGCCATGTGAGACCCTCCTCTGGTGGCCAGGGATCGAACTCGTGCTGCAGAGACTGCAGGCACCTTCGCAGTCCAGTGCTCAACCGCTGCGCCACCATGGGAGGCCCAGTACCATTATTGTTCTGAGTAATTTCTTTGATGTGCAAATCTTTCTGCTAAATATAAATTTCAATTTAAATGATTGTTAGTATTATATTATCAACAGGAATTTTTTTAGAATTTGAAAGCAATACTATTATTTAAAATATGCTGTAAATGAGAACTATCATTTCTATGAAGGCAAGGACAATGTCAGAGGCCAGTTATTACTTCTTGATATATTGTGTCATTGTGAATTTGGTTTTGCTTTGACTTATGGACAAGTGCTAAAGGTAATGACTTATATTTAAAAATTTTTTTCTCTCATAAGTAAAGTCCATGGATACTATAGAATTTCTATGAAACTAAGAGCTCTGCTTTCGGAACTCCCCCATGGCGGAGCGGTTGAGCTGTCCGCAGCTGCTGTCCGCAGCCTCTGCAGCACCAGTTTGATTCCCCAGCGGCCAGGGAGAGCTCCACATGGCGCAGCAGACCTCTCCTGCCTCGCCCGCTGCTCCCCTCAGCAGTGTCTTCGGTTGTCTGCCTGTTCTGCTCCCCGCTCTGGCTCTGGTGAATTCTCTCACTCTCTCACACTTCTGACCTGTACCTCAGTTCTTGTGTAAATAAATAAATAAATCTTTAAAAAAAAAAACACCCAAACTCTGATTTCTATTTTTCCAGTGTAATCCATAGAATTTACCATCTACCTTATGATCTAATATTTGATCTAACTGGAACTACATATCAGCCAACAAGAGGAATAAAAGGAGAGAGAAAGTGAATGTCTTCTTTTTTCCAGATACATCACAGAATTTATGTATAATCCCCCTACTGACATTTCTCAGGTCAAAATGGAGTCAGCGGTCAGAGTTTGCTGCAAGGAATGTTGGGATCCGGAACCTCTACTTTGGTACCCAGCCTCTAGCAGAGCAACAAGTTACTACTATACTGAGAATATTGAAAACTACCAGTTTCTGATAAATTATTCAAAAGTGTATTTCTATTGCCTAAAATAATGGTATTGATAACAGTGAATATGAATATTTAAAAATAAATAAGACTGATTTGTTTAAATTTATATTCCTAATATTTTCTGTAATCTTCTATGATTTGGATTTAATAAACACCTAACTTTCCTGTGATTATATTTAACCAAAACCTTAGTCTATATTTCTTCAAATTGTATTTCATTTAATTTTATCATAACATTAAATTCTGAATACATTCAGTATCAGTCTTTATGAAATGGTCGAATTAGTATGGTGTGGTTATTAAGAAAATGACACAACTAGTACGTCATTAGTTCTAGTACATCATTAGGCTAGTTATCAAAATTTCTGTGATTGAATTTTCATATCTTTAAAACAGGGCTGAAAAATCAAGCAAAAATAATTAAATTATTTAGAATAGTATTATGTTAGCAAGATCCTAAGGTGGCCCCATGATCCAGATTTTAGGATTCTGGTTTTTTTGTGCACTCACTTTTCTTTGAGTGTAGACAAAACCTGTGATTGACTTCTCTCTCCCTTGGAATCTCCAAGATAGCAATAAGTAATGTTGAGTAGGCACAATAACAACTAACTAAAGATGGCTTTTTGCTTACAGTTAGCAAGAAACTCCATTTCACAGTTTACAAGACACTGAAAATTGCCAGTAAATGGAGACTGGTTATCTTTCAGTTGAGTTTTGAACAAGGTGATAACCCTGGCCGACATCTTGATTATAATCTTGTGATGTGAGACCCTGATCCACTCAGACCCCACCATATTGCTGACCTACAGGAACTGTGAGTTGATAATGTGTGTTTTATTCTGCTAAATTTGTGCTAATATATTTCTATAGTATAAGAGCATTAGTTCAATTTCCCAAGCACATGTAATGCAAAAAAAACTTGTTGTTTATTATTATTATTACTATTATTGCCATTATTACTACATGTGTTAAGACTATTAGTGTTGAAATCACACAGATGCAAATTAAAAAAAGTGACCCTTGCTGTTGTAAGGGACTTTGTTGATCACAAATTCTGGGTAGACTCAGCATTGCCTATTGCAAGTCTTCCAAATGGTTCTGATGCACAGTAAACTTGGAGAACTGCTGATATGGTGTAATAACATGACATCAAAAACTGAATTTTAGGATCAATGAGAAGTATTTGGCCTGGAGGCATTAAGGAGGAAAAAAGTTGACAAATACCCCCATTTAGGCCTGGTGGACAGAGGTAGAACATGCCCAGTTTATATTAAGCATGGTACTGACTTACTAACCACTTGGTGTATACTAGAAAATATCCTTGTTATTACATGGAAGGCTAAATTTATTCAAAAAACTACTACATTTGTCCTCCCCTGCAGGTGCAAGCGGTTGAGTGCAGCGCTGTGAAGCTGCATCAGCAGCCTCTGTAGCGCAGGTTCGATCCCGGCCCGCTGGTGAGAATCCCACAAGGTGCAGCAGACCTCTCCTGTGTAGCCTGCTGCTCCCCTCAACAGTGTATTTCAGTCAGTCTGCCTGTTCTGTTCCCTGCTCTGTCTCTGGTGAAACATCTCACCCTCCTGCGCATCTGGCCTGTACCCAGTTCTTGTATGCATGAATAAATAAACCTTAAAAAAAAAAAAACTAAACTACTACATTTGTTATATAATATCACAACTCCCATCATGTTACAGAGGATGAAACTGACTGCCATTTTGGAGTTATTAGAATTGGTTCTCATGTCCTCAGTAAGCCAAGTGGGCACTTAGAATTCATCCTTCAGGGTGTTTCTCAAGATTCTCTTTAATAGTGGGATTGGACAGAATCTGCTACCTTATCTAGTCAAATTTTTCTCATGTAACTAATTCTCAGAAAGTTAGTAGTTGGCAGGAAAAAAGTTGAAGAGACTTTGAAGACATCTCTAACTCCCATTAAAATGAATTTTCTATCCCATTTCTTCAGTTGAAGGATATTTAGATGAGGACACTTGTGCTATGTTTAATTTATCCTTGCTCAGGCTTCCTGTTAATTGATGGCTGAAATATAATTTTCCAGAAATGTGCCACCTCCAAATCCCTCCCTACACAGGTGCCAGGATGATTTATCTAAAATGTACAATTGATCGTGTTACTTCTCTGATTAAAATTCCTTTGAAATTTCCTATTTCTTACAGCTGTGAGATTTTTAAGCTTTTTCTCATTTTTACTTTTAGCATCCGGGATAGTGGCAGAGAATGCTGTATAATCTACAAAACTGACTTCCTTTTCTCCCTTTCTTCCAGTCATCCATCCTTCCATCCATTATTATTTCTTTTAAATAATCATTATTATTTCTTTCATTTCTTCTTCCCTTCCTTCCTCACTATTTATTATCCTATATATCTCTCTCTCTCTCTCTATCGATATATCTATCATGGATCTATCTATCTTTATCAACTTATTTTTTTTTTAAGATTTATTTATTTATACAAGAACTGGGTTGGCTACAGGCCAGATGTGCAGGAGGGTGAGAGGATTCACCAGAGACAGAGTGGGGAGCAGAACAGGCAGATTGACTGAATTACATTGTTGAGAGGAGCAGCAGGCGAGACAGGAGAGGTCTGCTGTGCCATGTGGATCAGCTCCCTGGCCACCCGGGAATCGAACTCAGGCTGCTGAGGCTGCTGACAGCTTCATAGTGTTGCGCTCAACCCGCTGTGCCACCGGGTTATCAACTTCTCAAATAAAAGTGCAAGTGAAAAGATGTTTCTGAATGTGTGCTTAAGAGGTATGGTTATAGAACTGAGATTAATATCTCCAGGTTATGATCTTTTCCAGACAGGCTAAATTCCAGCATCTTTTGCAGTCAGGGATGGCCAAGTGACTGGTCTTAACCATGGAATACATATAAACTAAAACAATGTTTAAAATATAAACTAAAACAACCCAAGTGTTTTAGGGAAAACAATGCATCACTTTCATCCCTTGTTTCTAGCTGGAAATCCTCTCCAGGGTGACCAGATATGCTGAAGACTGTGCTGCTTTGCCGAGTCAGTGGAGTAGAGTACTCCCCTATGTTGACTTCCATGGGTGCAGATTAGGAATGCCAATTTTGGACTTTATATGAATAAATACAAATTTCCATTTTGTGAACACATTGATGTTCCATGATTTAGCTTTTATAGTCACTAAGGTTGTTTTGACTTATATAGTCTCTTAATATATTATACCATAATACCATATGAACATTTCATGTTTTGTTTTTAAATTATCAATATATGAATCTGTTCCAGACTTAAGACACTGATATCTTGATAAAAGGGATAGTGTTTAAGATTCATCAATAAGTATTGTTTGATCAATAAAACATAATTTTTGGGTAATATATAAAGTCAAATCTATCTGGCCCAAGAATTGTACTTATTTGCATCAAATGGATCAGTAAAAGCAATCAGACTTGCATAGCTTAGAGATTTCAGATTTGTGAAATGGAAATATACATCAGTGAAGAAAATAGCTTGTTTTATTTTTAAATTTGTGTGAAGCATTTGAAAACATTTCTGAATGTAACTGCCTATTTGGGAAGCAACATAGCTTTAAAAGCTATTGGAAATTATATGTTTTATTTTGTAATCTTAAAAGAAGCTTAGAATGATACAGAAGGTTATACTTATATTTTTAAGATACAATTATGCCCTTCACTTTTTTTTGTTTTCTTTAGGTGGTTAACACTATATCTATGAGAGATGAATTAACCAAGGTAGCAATTAGTGTATTGAAAGATGTCATTTGTTAAATGGGTAGGCAATCACATGGACAAACACTTTACACTCAAAAAACCTAATTTACTTACAGCAATCAATACCTGTCTTTTTTGGTTCTGAGCAGTCTATGGAATGTAACCTCACGAAGGCATAGAATTGTGGCTACCTCTGGACATCATGGCTCCCCTGAATAAAAGCAATATATAGCAGGTGAAACTAATTTTTTTATTGAATGATATTCATACACAAATTTTAAGTAAAATGAAGTTGGGAGATACTAAGAGGAAACAGAAATTAACTTTTTCACAAATTGTTCATACCCTGATTTTCATTAAATGGATTTTGTGAAAGGCATATTTTTAATAGTAAGAAATATCATTTACGTAAGAAATTTTAAAACATATCGACATAAAGTATATTTTGAAATTCAAATGTATACAAAGTATTTACCAATTAAAATTACCTTTAAATCAACACCATGTTCAAAATATTATTGCGTGTTCTGTCATGTTGGAAACTTTTTTTTTTAATTGGTAACATTGGTTTACAAATTTGTATATGATTTAGAGGTACAGGTTCACCCCCTTCAGGTTTATGTTACCATACCACACTACCAAGATCCCCAACATAATGACTCAGTTGAAAGTGCGTACGATTTTGTGATTAGGAATAGAACTCTTTCAAGTTAGTTATTTTTTATAAAAAAGAACTTCAAATATCACTTTGTGTTCTTGACTTGCCTCACCTAAACAAAAAAATTACAGGAGTGAAAACCTATTGACCTTGGCAACTATAGACTGCATTTTGAATTCATACTAGAGTCTTTAAGAAGTGACTGGTCCATTTTTAACGTCCTAAAGGTCTTTTGGGAATATTTACTTAAAGTATTTTTCCAAGTAGACAGGAAATGTCACTGATAGTTTTTGTTCATAGAAGCAAGGCTTTATTTATGGACTTAACTTATGTTACTCTAGTATAAAATAGTTTTTCTGTAATATAGTGGGGTAGTTTGTGATTTCTATGTAAAAATATTCTTTTTACTTGATAACACCTTCAACAAGATATATGAGTTTCAGCCACAGTAGAAAAATGAAAAGCAGCAATTAAAGTTGCTGGGGTGAAGAAAAAATTCAGTGTATAGTATATTAATAGTGCATCATAGCAACACCAAACAGTGTAACTAATGTTTTCAACAATATGATTTCTTTTTAAAAGACAATTTGAAGATTAATGATTTCCCAGCATTCAAAACTGTTAGACCTGATTTACATCGCCTATTTTTTTTCTTCTGATATTTTGTTGTGTTTTTCTTTAGAAAGATGACACATTAATACTATTTCCACTTTGAATAGCTCATCATATAAATTCTATCATTTTTTATATGACTACCATTACAGAATAACTGCTATGTGGCTAAGTGTTGTCATATTCATAAAGTGAAAATTTGCATTTGGATGAACTCTGTTTATAAACTTATTTGATCCTCCTAAAAGTCGTTATTTGATCTCGGTAGAAGTTGCCCTGATAGTACCATGTTTACGAAGGAGCTTTTTAACTGAAGTGACATTTTTCTCAACAAAGACTCAATAACTTATGATGTGTTGGTAAATGGCTTGATTTATTTTACCACTTAAATAGTAAAAGCTCTTATTCAGAAAGAGCCTCTGTTATATTGTGGTATAGAGAATAGGAAATTTATTACAGCTCGCTTGATTTATAAAATACACAATGTTTAATTTTAAACAAGCTTCTGTTATTTTTTTGTAACCACGATTATCTTTTGGCAGTTTAAAGAGGCATTAGGAAGTCAAAACTTACCATCTCAAATCAGAGGAGAATAATTACGCTATTTAGAGAATACATTTTCCAATATTTTCTTTTAAAATATACTTTATAACTGTCAAATTTTATTGAAAAATACATTTACATTTAACAATGCATTTAAATACATTTAATTATTAAAAAAATAATTGTTAAATTAATGTTAAATTATGATTGTGTATGATTCCAAACAACGACAAAGTAGTTAAATATTAGGAAAACAAAATAAAATGCAAATTAGATTCCATCATTTCACAGATTTAATTAAGTGGCTTAAATGCCAGGCAACATTCTGAGCACTGGAGAAACACCAGATAATCAAAATAACAGTGTTTTTATAGGTAGTTATATTTTTGTGGGTTATATAAATAGAAAAATAAATAGAAAAGATGTCTATGTATGCGTGTATGCCACATATTCTCTTTTTTTAAGATTTTATGTTTATCTATTTATGCATAAAAAATTGGGGTGTAGGCCAAAGGTACAGGGGGTGAGAGAATTCACCAGACACAGAGTGGGGACCAGAACAGGTGGGTCTACTAAAATACACTACTGAGGAGAGCAGCAGGCAAAACAGGAGAGGTCTACTGCGCCATGTGGGTCTGCTCCCTGGCCAGGCACTGAACTCATACCACAGTGGCAGGTGATAGCTTAGTAATGCTGACTTTAACCTCTGTGCCACTAGGGAGGCCTGTGACAAATATTCTTTAAATAAGAGGAAGAACAGAAGGTGAAAATTTAGATGGTTCAGGAGAAGGAGCTCTAGTATAGATGAGATGTTCCAGAGGTCCTTTTGATGGTAAAAATTAAACAAGAAGCTGAGGAAGGTAGAGAAATAAAATTTAGATACCAGAGAGAAAATTGTTCCATGTAGAACCTCCTCTGTGATTTTTATTATCTTTGCCACATTAGATTATCTAGCCATCATATAGTTTGTGCATTTCTAAAACTGAGCAAAATACTATTGGCCATGTGGTCTTTTTCAAAATCTTGATCTTTTTCTCCTAACTTTGACAAAGTTCAAATCCATTGTGGATTTCAAATATCTTTTATTTTAATTTATAATATTATAGATTATAATGAAAAATGAAAAAAAAAATTCTGGAATAAGATAAAGTGGTGTATTTCTTAACTGAATATGTTTAACATTTTTGGAGCACAAGAAAGATAATGTGCACTATTAGTTTTATTTCTGATGTCTATCAGTATGACACAGTAGATATGTGGAATAGGAGTGTATGATGGTAGAAAACTATTTAGAATGGAGGATTCTATTAGCATGAAATTATATTCTATTTTAGCTTATTTATCAGGAAGGGTTCTTCAGAGGAGCAGAACCAATTGATTCTCATATATATCTATATCTACATACATAGATACACACATCATAAAGAGGTTTGTTATAAAGAACTAGCTCACACAATTATGGAAGCCCAGAAGTTTCATATCTTGCCATGTGCAAGCTTGTAATACTGAAACTGGTGATATATTTCACACAATTGGAGTTTGAAAGTCTGAGAATCAAGAGATTCTGAGGCAGGAAAAAATATAGATATCCCAACTTAATCAGAGAGAAAAAAATCACCCTTTTTTCACCTTTTTTCTACTTAGTTTATCATCAAATTTGTTGGTGCTACCCAAATTGGGGAGTGCAATCTTCTTTTACTTAGTATATGGATACAAATTCTAATCTCTTGCAAAACACCCTCACAGATATACACAGATTTAATGTTTTATCAGCTACCTGGGTATCACATAAAACTGAATATCACTGTTTATATGCATTATTTTCTCATACATATTTTTATCTTGAAACTCCTATTGCATGTGTCTCTTACTGAACATTTTGACAAGTAAGAAGTAGAATTATGATGATACTGAAAAAAATCAGTAAGGATATAGTGTACTGAAGGGTAATGCAATTTTAACTAAGATTACATATATTTCTGATAAAATGTAAATATTTGAAAATAAACAATAGCAGTGTGATAACCAGAAACATGATTCTCCTCCAATATCCAACAAATTATCTCCAAACTTGTGAATGTGTAATCATATATGGCAAAAGAAACATGATTAAGATAGATTTTGAATGAAGAAATTATACTCAATTATCCATGTGGGGTCAATAAATTATAAGGGTCTTTAGAGGTGAATTAGAGGCAAAAAGGTAAAGGCAGGGGGAGGTTTGCATGTGAAGGTGATTTGAAAATGAAGCGAAGGTATGCCAACAGTCTTTAGAAAGTAGAAAAGGAAACAAATCTCTCCCAGAATCATAAGGTCTCAGCACAGCCTCAGCAACTTGGCTCTAGCCCAAAGAGAGACAAAAGGGCTTTGACTTCCAGAGGAGCAAGGTAATAAGTTTCTATTGTTTTAAGCCTCGAAATTTGTGGTAGCTTGTTTACATCACCAATAGGAAACTAAATACAATTAGCAAGTCAATGTCTGCTTGGGAGGAACATGCCACCAAAAGATTGCTCTCAGCATAGGAGAAATTTTTGTTTGTTTAAGTTTCCTTGTTATTTCCTCACACTATAGGATTTCTCTCCTCAGTGCTGTCACCAGAGTTGTCCCATCACTAAGTGCTCACTGTCCTCCTACCTCCTCCACTGAGTTCCCTTCTTGCTCCTCTCTATTTCCCCCCACCCTATTCCCTTCTTGAGTGCTCAGATCAACAGTCTGTTTTCAAGGGTCGGTCTTACAATTTGTCTTAGTCTGGCCCTTTATTTAGTTTCTATAGTAGAGTCAGAGTCGGTTCTAAAACTTAAATGGAAAGACTTACAATGGCACACCCCACAAATAAGGTGTATTCAGACACAAAAAGGAAATAAAAAGAATACTGCACCTTTATTTACTGATTTGATTTTAACTAGTGCAAACTAAATAAATTATATATATATATTTCTAATTTCTCTGGGAGATAAATTAAGAACTCCCTGAGTGAATTGTTTGCTCCTCTAACTTGTCGTGATTCTATAGTACCTGACAGGAGAAGGTTTCAAGCTTTTCTCACCTTGAATATCCTCTTAAATCCTTTTTCATTTATTCCTGAATCAGTATTTTTCTGACCTATTCATTTATTTATGAAACATATCTTGCTTCCCAAACATTAAATTGTATTTTTTCTTTCCCTTTCTTTTCTGTCAGAATGTACCACTGCCGCCACCTCAGATTTCAAGTTTGGTGTGCACACGACATTGATCCTCACAAGAGATGAATAATATCAGTGAGGGAAACCACACATCAAAATAAGAAGAAACCAATGAGCAAGAATTCTTCTGTGCCATGTCTATAAGTAGCAATACCTTGACTGAATATCATTCCTGGAATGGAAAGTCATTTACATCGCTAAAATAAGACATGGCAATTTGTCTTTTCTCCATTAGGTGTGTGCATTTCAGTAGATGAAGCTTAGAAAGGGAAGGAAACACAGACTGTATTTGTTAGGGCCAGCCTGATGCACCTGGCATTCTAGTCACTAATGGAGGTGCTGGTAACAGCATTTGTCCTATTATTGCTGCCCTCCTCTCTATGGGTTTCAGACATGAAAGGCTTGATATTAATATATCCTACTGTGAAATCTGCTACAGAACAACTACATTTGACCTTAATGATTTCAGTGTCCTCTCCTGTGTACTTATGTAGTCTGTATTATTATTATTTTTTTGGGGGGGTGCATGGAGGAGGGTTAGAGGGCTTGGTCCTCTGGATTCCAATGCACTTGGTCTTACTGAATGGGTCCATTCCCAAGCAAAACAGATCAATGGATACTCTCCCCATGTCACTACAGCATTCACACATGACAAACAGCCCACATGCCAAGAAAGAATAACCCCTACATACTTCTGCTTCCTGTCTTTCTTTTTTAAATTTATTTTTTTAACTGAGTTAATATTAATTTACATCACTGTTTTCATAATATTAATTTACATATTAATTTAATATTAATTTACATCACGTGTAGGATTCCCCACTTTTTTAAAATTTTTTTTAAAGATTCATCTATCCATGCACACAACAACTGGGGCACAGGCCAGAGGTGCAGTGGGTGAGAGGATTCACCAGAGACAGAGTGGGGAGCAGAACAGGCAGATTGACTGAAATACACTGCTGAGGGGAGCAGCGGGTGAGACGGGAGAGGTCTGCTGCACCATGTGGGTCAGCTCCCTGGCAGGAGATGGAACCCACGCTGCAGTGGCTGTGGACGGCCTCACAGTGTTATGTCTTAACCCCTTGTGCCACCAGGGAGGCGCCCGGATCCCCACTTCTGACACTGTTGACACAGTGGCCCCAAAATCCAAGAATCCACTCCATCCCCTTGACCTTTGTGCTCCCTTCTTTGTTCTTACCCCTCCCCTTCTTATTGCCCCATTCCACAGTCAGCTTCCAAGGATTAGTGTTTTAGTTTGACTTTATCTGATCCTGTTTTATTTTTAGTGATGCTCTATGGTAATTATCTGTCTCCTTCTGGCTGATTTAGCTTAGTCTTCTGGCAGTCCTGGAGAACACCAATAAAGAGTTTTCCAGTCTAATTCAAAAACGAAAAAAAATGTTATTCTTTAAACCCTCTTCCCTGAGTTTTCTTTTTTTTTTAAAAAAATATTTATTTATTTTATCCAAGAATCAGGGTACAGGCCAGTGCACGGGAGGGTGAGAGGATGTACCAGAGATGGAGTGGGGAACAGCACAGGCAGACTGACGAAATACACAGCTGAGGGGAGCAGCAGACGAGACAGGAGAGGTCTGCGGCGCCATGTGGGACCCTCGCGGGCCGGCCGGGATCCAACCGGCGCTGCAGAGGCTGCGGACAGCTTCACAGCATGGCTCTCAACCACCTGCACCTCCAGGGGAGACCCCTGAGTTTTCTTACCCTTCCAATACTTTGGCATGGCCGAAATAGCTATAAATTCATTTAGTATCAGCCACTGTTGTTTCAAAGCTTCAAAGAGCCTTACCAATGTGTGAGGCCAGTTCCAGGTGTCCTTTTCAAAATGTAAAAACTTGACTAGTGGGAAAAATGCCAAACATCCATAAACCTGATTTTCTTCAACTGTCTATTCTACCCCCTCCCAGGGCAACATCCACAAGATCTATTCTTATGAATATTTCTCTTGCTCTTGCTGGCACACATTCTCACCTCTTGCAATATTTTTCTAAAAGTCAACCTCCTAATCTCTCAGCAAAGAATATACTTTTCTATTTGATCTTTGCTGAGATCTAAACCAAGGTATTTCCCTGGAGACAATGGTGGGAACAGGGTTCATCCTCTTACCTGAGAAATGCTTCTGTCAAAGTTTCTCTTAGTGCTCTAGGCAGGGAAGGCTGCTCAGTCTAGCAATGAGCTGCGTGTATTTGTGCCAGTATTTAAAGAATCTGCAGAGTCAAGTGTCAGATTTTCAGGCATCCTTGTGTCTTACTCATTCCCTACCAAGACAGGTTTTGTCAAAGATATATCAAATCTCTTCATTGTTTTCTTTACTATTGTTTTATCTTTATGGTTAAATCAGTGACCTGATTTTATAGCAGTTTATACTGCGGTTGCAAAAGTTGAGAACCTTATTAAACTATGCCGTGGAGGTCTTCTGGCTGCCATGAGATGACTTGAGTTGTTATC